>NW_027419452.1:0-42362 GCF_009905375.1 Apium graveolens
GCTCCTTCAGTTGGCTAACTAACAACCTTTTACAAAGGTGAGTTAGATGATTTGCAGAGCCACATTTTTCATATTTCTTTCCAGGAGCATCTGCAACATAATCCAAATTATTGCTTTTGTTTATCCCTATTCTCCCATTTCTATTTTTCTTCTTCTTTCTTGCATCTTCAATCTTGGTTTCTTTGACAAGAGTCTTGGTGCTTTGACTGTTTATGAGATTTTCTTCAGCCTTGGAAGATTGAGTTGAGTTGTCATTTTTCTTTTCATTATTCTCATCTGCAATTTCTTGCTTGATAATAAATTCTTCTTCACTGAAGTCTACTTCACAAGCCTTGAACATAGGTGACCCAACCTTTTTCAGCATTGCTGGAACATTTTCATTCTCTGTTGCTTTTTCTTTATGCCTTATGTTCTTCTTTTTGCTATTCAAAGCATCATAATCAAGACCAATAGCAATATTTGCACATGGTTTGATTTTCCTCATGGTATTGACCAACCAATTTAAATACATTATTGAAAGACTTCAACCTTACTTCATTTTTCTCCATTTTTTCCCTTAACACAACATCAATCTCATTTGCACACTTGAGCTTGTTCTTTAAATAACCATTTTCTTGTTTCAAAGCTTCAAGCTCCATTGTCAACAATTTGGTTCCTTGTTTTTCATTCTCAAGCTTCTCATTTAACTTTGTTAATCTGTTAACTTCTTCATTAGCAGCAACCATGCTTCTGTGGATGTGAAACATTTATGTGCTCATCTTCTCAACAGTTTCCTTATATTGATTCACATTTAAATCATGGTGGTAGGAGTTGGTACCTGTGATTTAGATGAGGATGATTCTCCTTGCTCCAAAGCCATGAATGCATAGTTTCCAAGTTTTTCATCTTCATCAATTTCACAGTCATCCCAACTTTTACCTTCTGCAATATAAGCTTTGCTTTGTTGTTTCTTCAGAAGAGCTTCATACTTTGCTTCAAGTTCAAGATAAGCTTTATCTTTTATTACCTTCTTGGGTTTCCTGCATTCTGTAGCAAAGTGATCCAGTTCATCACAATTGAAGCACCTTATCTTAGACCTGTCAACAGATCCAGTTTTGTAGTCATTCTTGCTATCAGAATTGTACTTCCATTTTTCCTTCCAGCTGTTGTCTTTGTTGAAACTGTCCTTTATTCTTGAAGTATATTGGCTTATTTACTCTAATATTAGAGAATTTCCTAGTCAATTAAGTCATTGACTAATCTAGCTCATCCAGTTCTTCAAGAGTATAGAACTCATCTTTTTCCAATTCCAGAATGACTTGTTCCTATGAATCATTTGTTCTTTGCTCTCTTGCTGAGGCAACTGGAGTTTGAGATCTTGGTTCATCATTGGATGTTTGACCTTCATTTACAATTAAAGCACTTGATCCATCCACAACATGTCCTTGACCAGATCTCAATAATTGTCTTTGAATCATCTCTAGTTCATATGTTTTGAGAATTCCATATAGAACTCCCAGTGTTATTCTGCTTAAGTCTCTCCTTTCCCTGATTGCTGAGATTTTCTGTTCCAAATGATCAGGGAGAGTAAGCAGGAACTTTAGATTCACTTTTTCAGCTTCATAGTATTTGTCATGAAGTTGCAAGTCATTTATCAGCTTATTGAATCTTTCAAACACATTAGTAATGCTTTCCTTTGGTTTAGCCATGAACCCCTCATACTGTGAAATCAGTATTCTTCTTTGGTTTGACCTAACTTCTTCAGTTCCTTCACAGAGTATCTCAATCTTTTCCCATATTTGCTTGGCAGTGTCACAGTTGACAATGTTGTTGTACATCACATTGTCAAGTGACTCAAATCAATATTAATTACAGGCTACTATCCATGGAGACTTTCTCTTTTTCAGTTCTCTAGTGAATTTTGACTTATCGATATCTCTGAGTTCTCTAGTGGAACTTAACTTATCGATAACTCAGAGTTCTCTACTGAATGTAGACTTGTCGATAACTCTGAGTTCTCTAGTGAAGGAATGACTTGTCGATATCTCCAATCTTCAGTTCTTCACTTTGGCTTGTCGATATCTTCCTGAGTTCTCTAGTAGCTATCCTCACTTCTCGGTAAGCCATTCTGGAGTTCTCGAATGACTTCTCTATAACATTAAATCTGTGACTTGTAGAGATCTTAACTTAGAGTATTTTTCTCCAAACAGATTTATTCAACTCCAAACTTCTTCAAAATTCTTCTGAGGCATGATCTTCTTGATCTTCTTCCAGATTGAATCCTTAGTTTTGATACTGTTTTAGGAAAAAGACTTCAGTCTGCTCCTTTGCATTTTTACAGACTTTAAGTGCTACAAGTACAAAATAAATTAAGATAACAATGCAACTTACTTAGGGTTGGCCCCAAGTTTCTGATTACCAAAAATAACAGTTCATTAATTTTCTCCTTAGATCAGATGTCCATCTGGATTGCTTCATACTTTGATCAGAGACACTAATGATATTGTTATCTTCAGTGATCTTTGACATCATCACTTATATATTACATACAAGGAGGGCACCAAATTCATACTTAGAACAATTTTAAGAGAGGTCAAACGTTTTTACCCTCCTTCAAAATTTTTACCCTCTTTCACTACCATCCTTCAATATACATATAAACTATAAGGACACCAAATTCACACTTTGTATAATTTCACGAGGGCGTCAAAGTTTTTTATCCTCCTTCACTACCTTTCTCCAAAATACATATAAACTATGAGGATGACACCAAATTCACATTTAGTACAATTTCAAGAGGGCGTCATTTGTTTTTACCTTCCTTCAAGTACCCTCCTCCAAAATACATATAAACTACAAGGGGGGCACCAAATTCGTACTTCAAACAATTTCAAGAGGGCGTCAAAATTGTTTACCCTTCTTCAAAAATTTTACCCTCCTGCAAAATACATATAAACTACAAGAAGGCATTAAATTCACACTTGGGATAATTTTAAGAGAGGATCAAAAAAATTTACCCTCCTTCAAATATTTTAACCTCCTTTAGTACCCTCCTCCAAAATTATATAAAATACCCTCCTTCAAACAATTTTACCCTCTTGCAATACCCTCATTCAAAGCATCTTTCACCAAAATACACATAAAAAATTTCATGTGGCACCAAAATTTGTTTATCTTCCTTCAACTCATTTACCACACTTCAAAGTATGCACAATTTTCAAAGTTTATCTATAAGACCATTATTAGCGGGTACTACCCACTAATAACATGCGAGGGGCACCAAAATTAAACTTAGTCAAATTGTAAGGAGGCAACAACATTTAGTTACTCTCTCCAAACACATCTGCTTCTATTCAAACATTTACACAAAATTTTGAATTTTATTTCTAAGGTCGTCATTAGAGAGGACACTACCCGCTAGGGCACCAAATTGAATTTAGTCAAGTTTTAGGGGACACAAAAAAATTATCTACTTCCTACAAAAACTTACACCAATTTCAGATTTCACTTATAAGGTCGTCACTACTTGGCACTACCCGCTAGCATTGCCTGGGGGGCATCAATTTGAACTTGATCAAATTTGGGAGACACCAAATTTCATTTCCTCTCCTTCAAACACATCTCATACCCTCCAAATACCTAGATAAGTTTCAACTTTTAATCCCATGTCATCACTAGGGGGCACAACCCGCTAGTAATGCCCGTGGGAAAACACAACTAAAAATAAAATTCTCACTAGCAAATATAGAAGAAAATCATGTTTCATTCCTCAGAAAAATATTACAATGCAAGGAGGACCAATGAAGCACATACCCCTCAAGTCCTCATTGGGATACAAATTAAAAGAGGTACGACAAGGAAAAGGTTACAACGAAAGGAAAAAATTTTAAAGACACAAATATCAAGTCCCTCAAGGTCATACATTTACTCCTCCAACTCACTAAAGTAAGTTGCAGGAGTTGGGGGCAATGATAATACCCGCATTTAGTTCACCATTTTATCCTCCTTGTCAAACCATGCCCCAAGTTATCACGTGGCAAATCTATCGTATCTACAAAGTTGACTAATAAATGTGAAGTAAGATAATGCTTTACCTCCCAGACCAATGATACCCTCCTCCACCACTATAATATCTTCCGGGTCAAGTATGTTACCCTCATGCCAGCAGACTCTTAGCTCTTGAACTAAGGTTATTCCATCATTTTATTACTCACGTACAAGAAGAAGCTTCCATGGAAGTAGTTAATATCACAACAAGTCTTAAAAATAGACATGTCATCATGTCATGACTATCACCGAGAAATGAGCAAACCTATGGACTAACTAAGAGGTAACGGGAGGTAACACCAAACATTAAAAATACCAGTGTAAGTTACACAAATATAAGAACACTCCAATTCTCACACACTCTAATTCTCACATTTACTCTCACCAATTTTGCATCCATATCACTCTGACATAATAACTCTCAAACACCAAAGATTTATTTTTTGATTATTGTTTCTTGTTATTCTCCACCACAAGTTAATTACTCTCACGCCGGAGGTGTTTGACGGCCACCACCCCCGGTCGGGCATTGTTTTGTAGATTCCCCACCAACAGCTACACCATCTTCGTCAAAACATCAACAAAAGGGTAGTTTCGGTAGAGTAGAGTAATGAGTATTATGAGGTAGTTTTATTTCATTATATATATATATATTATGTTATTTCATTTAAATATGAAACCTATGATATTGTGTAGTGATATTCGGAACGACTCGGGTTGCTGAAATATTTGGACAAGTTATATATATTTGACGAATGTTTTTACGAAAAGCGAAAAATACTGAACATAAGTGATCTTGTTTGATAATTTATATAATATGAGCCAAAAAGTGTTAATTATTTCTCATATCATACTGTCATTTTTTTAAAATAAGAGACATACCTAGAGCTATAACTCGAACCGGTGAGCCCACGTTCGAACATGGTGGTTGGCAAACTCGCCCGACTCGAATCAGTTTAATTGAACTTTGTTCAGCTTGTTTAGTTAAATAAGCCAAAATCGAGCAGGAATTCCAACTCGTTTAATATTACAGTTAACATAGTATTACACCACTTTTAGAATGATATCTCGTTACATCTCTCAGGCATTTCAAGAATCAACTAGGTAGATTTTCTAAATACAATTTATTTTTTATTTCAGAAAGTTTATTTCTAGCTTGTTCTTCAATAGCTCATGGTTAGTGGTAAGAACTTATTGTTGTTGTGCACCTGTGCTTAATTCAATTCTCACTCATTGGATAATTATTACAAAATTGACAATATTTGTAAACCTACGGCTTATACCAGAAAAATGATTTTGAATTTGCTATATTTTATGAAACGCGTATTACTTGAAATAAATAGAGTTAATTACATTTTTCACCCCAACTTTGGTGAAAAAATAAATGTGTATTAGAAGTTTGGTAAAATCAGAGTGCACCCTTTAACTTATATTTTGGCAATCGTTGTGCACCTTTTTCATAATTTCACTGAATCGAACATGGGTGAAATCGAAAATTTAGCAAAAATAACAAGTAAATAAATTTTATATCTTTTAAATAAAGTTAAAAATTAAATTGTGATACAAAATTGTAAGGTTTAAATTTTTAAATGATGATAGTAATTTCAGTTTTGATTTTCATTTTATAGTATTAATGCTAATATTTTGTAATTATACTAAAAATAATTTTAACAGCTAGTTTTGATCATATAATTAAATTTTAGTTAAGTAGAATAATAAAATTTTGAAATTGATATTATTAAAATGAAAATCGAATGTAAATTAATTGTATTATTTGAAAATAAAATTTTTATTTTATAGTTGATATAAAAAATACAATTTTTAATATTACTTGAAACGATAAATTTTATTTTGATTAAGTATATTGCGGAATTTCCGATTTTACCATGCCCAATACAATAAAATTCTTGAAAGAGTTGCATAATAAATTCAAAAGTTGAAGTGTAAGCTTGCAAAATGAATTTCCCAAGTACAAATTTGTTTCTGAAATAAAATAAATGGTGCTGCAAAGTGCATTTAACCCGAATAAATATAACGGTCAAAAATAGCAGTTCTAAAAAAAATATGAAAATGTTAACCACAATAGGGAGTAGACTTTGAACCCTAGCAATAATGTCCTTTAAGCATGTCTGGCACAGGATTTGCCGTTTTTTGATTGGTTAGTGTGTGATCCGATTCTCGACTGGTGGGGCCAGGGTGTAATCGGATTTTCTGTTGTCTGTATTCATTTATTCTATTATATCGTCCTGCTACCCAAATGTTTGCAGAATATCTATATTATAAATTTAATACGTAATGTAAATTAATAATAAAACTTTAAGTGTATATTTTATTTTTAATATACATGTTTTTAATTGACATTTATAGATATATATTATGTGTGCACTTGCAAAATGAGGCATGTACATCAAACATATGATGTTTCGGTGTGTGTCACTGTTAGGTGTAATTTATGTCAAGATCATACGATAAAGTAGCTACATTATTGGTGCACGTGGCATGTCCAGCACATCAGTCGTATATGTATTTTGAGATTGATTCGGTGGTGGGGTCACGCTTATTTTGACATAGCAGTTACTTTTTGCCAATAGATTTTCTAGTTCTTTTTCTTTTCATTCTTTTCCCTCTCTCAACCATTTTTTTACGGTTTTCTTTTTGGACGTCTCATTCATTTTTTTGCATTTCAAAACTTAGCAAAAAGTCAAAGGCCCCCTTCCCCCACTTTTCCTTCATTTTCACACTATTCTACATTAAAAATTAATGGGTTTCACCACTTCATCCATTTTCTTTTTTTTCACTACTTTATATATATTTTTAATCTCCATACTCAAACCAACCGAAAAGAATTGACTGAGACGGAGGGAGTAGCATGGTTATATTTTTTTTTTTTACCAATATGATTTAACTTGTATTAGCTTCCAAATAAGTATTTGTTTTGAAAAAATTTCGGAATGAATGAGATTCAAAAATACTTAAAGTAACATTTCAGAGGATATAAGATAAATCATTAACCTCTTAAATTATCTCGTGAATATAATTTTTCATAAAATATATTTGACTAAAATGATAATGAGGCTGGTGTTTTTTGGTGAGAAATACATTCTCTTAGATAAATTATATCCAAATATAATACTCACCAGAAGTAAGGCTGGTTTATCTTCTCATCATTAAATTAAATTCTAAAACCCATGTGACAAAGACCTATATATTTTCAACTCTGTAAAATATTTAACGTATTTTATGATAATGAACGAGTTCTCTGATGGCTAATAAAATTGTCCATAAATCGTTGAAAAATCAGTTAAAAATATTTATCTGATTTAATGAATTCTTAATAAATTGCTGATAAATTATCTTATTTTTTAAAAATTATCTGATAAATCCTAAATCGGTATTTTAATCGAAATTATGATTTTCGAAATTTATAATCATGTACGATACATGAAATTGATTAGTGATTACATATTTTTTAATTGTTTAATTGATTATTGACAAATTATGTGTTCTACCCTACAGTTACCGATCATTATGTTATAATGGTTAAATTAACATTTAAATGTTTTAATATATTATCAAATTCAATATTCAAACCCTTGGTCATTTTGTATATATTTGATTTTAACTATACCCCGACAATTTGACTTTGTTATATAAATATCCTTACACCTATTTTTTTTAGAGCAAGTCCAGTGTTAAAACTAAAATGATTATATTTATTATTATAATTTAAGACCAAAAATTGTGTTTTGATGTTGAAACGGAACTTTAATTCCAATAATTTGATACACAGTAATGTAATGTGTAATTCGTCGGTATTTTGGGCGGTCCGCGCGTATCTGAGTATTTTGGACAGTTGGGACTGGAAAATGGGGTATTCTGAGCATTCTTTCACCAAATATTTTCAAATTTAGTGAAGTTTTATCACTCTTTCCAAAATTGCATTTAAAGCAACCAACATACATTTCATTTATAGTTATTTAGTTTAATGATGTACCTAACATAGATATGACTATTTTTCTAAATATATAATTAACTAATCATTTATGCATTTATAAGACCAAATATATTGTGCATTGAAATAATTTTTTTCTCATTTCAGTCATATATTATAACTATGCATTGAACTTATTCTTATCGGTTACCTTTTTTTAATTCCTATTTGTAATCGATTGATCCAATTCGACAAGCTATTTTGTGAATGTTGCATCTCAGACATTACAGAGAAGAACCAAAATTGTATTTACATTCAGAAGTTTGTTACAAGTCTGTTACAAGTTGCAGAGAGCTAGAAACCAAGCTAAGACTATTATATAAATATAAATACACCTTTGGAGGGAAAGCCTGTTTGACTAAAACTTAGTTGTCTTGACTTAATCACTAAGTAACACCAACACCCCCCCTCAAGTTGGAGGGTGTAGAAGACAGACCCAACTTGGACACTATGGAATGATGCTGAAGACCAGTTAAGCCCTTGGTGAAAACATCTGCCAGTTGAGTAGAAGTAGGAGTATAAGTCAATGATATTAAACCAGAAGCCAACTTCTCACGAATAAAATGACAGTCAATTTCAATATGTTTTGTACGTTCGTGATAGACTGGATTCTTGGCAATATAGATAGCAGCTTGATTATCACATTTGACAGGGATAGGAATGATATCAGGGACCTCAAGCTCAGAAAGTAAACGGGATAACCAAGCTAACTCTGCTGTAATTCGACGTAAAGATCTGTATTCTGCTTCTGCAGAAGATAAAGAAATGGTATGTTGTTTCTTTGATTTCCAAGAAACAATACTACCTCCTAGCAAAATAACAAAACCACTGACTGACTTACGAGTATGAGGGCAAGATGCCCAATCTGCGTCACAATATCCCTCTATAGCAACTGATGGAGAATTACTAAAGAACAAGCCCTGGGAAGGATCATTTTTAAGATACCTGAGAACATGTAAGGCAGCATCCCAATGTGGTTGTCTGGAATCAGACATATATTGACTCAAATGTTGAACACTGAATGATAAATCAGGACGGGTATGAGTCAAAAAATTCAGCTTGCCTACTAGTTGTCTATATAGGGAAGGATCAGTTATTGGAGGCCCATGTCCATGCAGTAGCTTCACATTTAGATCTAATGGACTAACCACAACAGTGGATGAAGATGAATCAAATTCCTTCAGCAAATCAAGAGTGAACTTCCTTTGAGACAGAATAACACCATTTGGAACATGAGTAAATTCTATTCCCAAGAAATAATGGAGTTTACCTAAGTCCTTGATCTTGAAGGTTGAATCAAGAAAAGTCTTTACAGAATCAATTTCAGGCATATTATTACCAACAACCATGATGTCATCAACATATACTGCTAAGAAAACCACAGAAGAGCCAGATTTCTTGTAAAAGAGGGAGTAATCATTCTTAGAAGTTTTATAACCTCTTGAAAGAAGAGCAGCATGCAACTTTGAATGCCATTGTCTAGATGCTTGTTTAAGTCCATAAAGAGATCGCAACAATTTACAAACAAGTGTCATATCTGAAATAAGAAGTCCAGGTGGAAGCTTCATATAAACATCTTCATCTAAATCACCATGAAGAAAAGCATTGTTCACATCTAATTGTGACATGTGCCAACCCTTTTTAACAGCTACAGCTACAAGAGTCCTAATAGTTGTCATCTTAACAACTGGAGAGAATGTCTCAGTGTAGTCTATCCCATGTTTTTGTGTGAAACCTTTCACTACCAACCTAGCTTTATACCTTTCTATGAAACCATCAGCGTGGTGTTTAACTTTGAACACCCATTTGCAGGAAATAGGTTTCTTACCTTTAGGTAATGGGACAAGATCCCATGTTTTGTTAGCTTTAAGAGCTGAAAATTCTGCAGCAATAGCTTGTCTCCATTCAGGAAATTGTATAGCTTCTTCATAAGAATTAGGTTCAGTTACAGGGGACAAATGTGTGCTAGAAAGAACATTACAATAAGAAATGGGTGAAAGCTGATGTGAAGAACCAGAATGACAAAAACTAGAAAGAGTACAAGCACAAATGTTGGAAGTGCAGTGTGAAGCTTGATAAGTATGAACATAATCTTGAAGGTAGGAAGTCTGAAACTTGTGCTGATTTGAGTAAATGGACCAGTTGATTGCAAAGATCTGGGGATAAGCCAGGAAAGGAAGACTGAACATTATAAGCTTGATTGTAAGAGCCTCCAGTGGTAGTAGTAACAGAATTTCCAGGGTTGCAATAAGTGTTAGACTCTGAAAGATCAGCTTGTAAACCTGCAGGCTGAGAAGAAACTGAATTGGCAAATCTTTTATTCTTGGTGAATTTGAAGTCTACAGGAAATCCATGAATTTTGTAGCACTTATCAATAGTATGTCCAGGTTTCTTGCAATAGTTGCAAAGAATATCAGATTTCTTAGAGTCAGAACCATTGTATTTCTTGATAAAAGATCCACTAGGTTGATTTGCATTCTGAAACCTTGAATTTGCTACCAAAGAGGCTGAATCAGACATAAAAGCTCCAGAGCGAATTTCCCTTTGAGACTCTTCTTGAAGAAGAATATTATACTTGACTGATAGTAGGGAGAGGGGACCTCATTAGAATGGAACCTCTCATCACAGAATAAGAGTCATTAAGTCCCATAAGTAGTTGAATTACTTTCTGATCATGTTGAGATTTCACAAGCTTCTGTGATGCTCCACATGTGCATCCACAAGTGCACATAGGAACTAAGCAAAAGTCGATGTCATCCCACAGCATCTTAAATCTGGTGAAATATTTAGCAATATTGCTATTTCCTTGGGATAACTCATTGAGTTCCTTATGCAAACTATACATCTGTGTACCATTAGAGACACCATACCTTTCTTCCAACTCTAGCCAGATTTGATGAGCAGTAGTGGCATATATCACGCTTCGACCAATTGACTTAGAAAGAGAACCAAGAAGCCATGAAATTACTATATCATTACAACGTGACCAGCTCTTAAAAGATGCAGAAGAAACATCAGGTTTGGGAAGAGAACCATCAACAAATCCTAGCTTATTTCTTGCAGATAAAGCAATAGTCACAGATCGTTTCCAGTTTCCAAATCCAGTACCGTCAAATTGTTCATTAACTAATTTCATACCAGGACTGTCAGAGTTTTGCAAGTACAGTGGATTGTCTTGTTGTTGAGAATTCATAGGTTCGTATTGAAAATCACCAGTATGTGTTTGATTGTTGTTATTATGAGAACTTGATGTAGTCATTATCAAGAGATATGAGTGAATAAAAGAACGTAGTTAAGGTGTTTGATAGAATTCCTCAAAGAACGAAGCAACGTGACAATGATATCGATACGATTATCGCAACAAGACAAGATTGTGAACAGAATTCTATAGATACTTGATATAATAGAGAAGTGAAGATTATGCGGAAATTTGATATAGATCAAGATGTAAAAAACAAGATGATAATGAAAATGAGATCAAGAAATGTGAAAATGAAATCGAAAAACAAACCTAAAATGAGATTTAGGCTAAACAATGATGAAGTTTCGATTGACGATGATCTTCTCGATAAATGCTTTGCCGAAGATGATGATCGCCATTAATGAAAGCTTGAAGAGCAGATTAACCTTGCTCTGATACCATGTGAATGTTGCATCTCAGACATTACAGAGAAGAACCAAAATTGTATTTACATTCAGAAGTTTGTTACAAGTCTGTTACAAGTTGCAGAGAGCTAGAAACCAAGCTAAGACTATTTATATAAATATAAATACACCTTTGGAGGGAAAGCCTGTTTGACTAAAACTTAGTTGTCTTGACTTAATCACTAAGTAACACCAACATATTTCGATTTTAAACCAGAAATCCGTTTAGTAAATTTAGAAGAATCAAATTTCTTTAACAAAAAGATATCTGAATTTGAGTCCAGTTGTAATTAAGAAAGATCGACTTAGAATTAGCAAAAAAAATAGTTCTATCAAGTACAGAAACATTATAATCACTCAGATTCAAGTTTTTAGCGTGCAGAAGTGTTGGTAAGCCGCATCTGTTAACTCTGATACTACTGTAGTCTGTACAGCTAGACTGGTGAAACAGTAGGGGAATCAATTTAAATAATAGTTGTATATAAGTTGACCATTATCCAAAAAAAATCCAGTCGGCTCTAAGATAAGTTCTCGTAAATAATGTTTAAAAATATGTATGTAGGTCATATTTGTTTGATGTGATTATAATTCCGGGATAAGAATTCGTTGATAATTAATTTAATCAAAATTAGTCTTATGCATAAAGTAATCATGTCCTATATTTGTTTGAAATTGTTTGAAAAGATTAAGTTTATGATTGAATTATAATTCTTTAAAATATATGATTAGATTTTAAAGAATTAAAGTCCAATCATACACTTAATATTTCCAAATTATTTCAAACAAACATAAGATATGATTATTTTATCCATGTGACTAATTTTAATGGAGGTTAATACAAAACATAATAACAACAAACTATTCGAAAATAGGTATATTATCTGTGGCCTAGGTGTTTATACTGCATGTGACGTTACATTTTTTACATTTATGGCTTCTCGAATTTAATATATTAATTTGTATGATCATATTTTGCGAGAATGTGAGATGATTCTAATTAAAAATTAATTTAATTTAGCACAAGATCTAGAATCAATGTGTGTACTCTCCCATATGAATTTGGTTAAACTATTCACTAGTGTGTTTATCCATTCAAAATCAATTTACTATTTGATAGACCTTCACTTTAGTGATATTTGTGTGAATCAAACTAGGGGTGTACACGGTTTGGCCAACCCGACCAATCCAAACCGAACCGACCCTATTTCGGCCGAACCAACCCGATTTTTTTCAACCCGATATATAGTTGGGTTGAAAAAATGTCAACCCGATTTAATTGGGTTGGATATGGTTTTCGATAATTTTAAACCAATCCAACCCAACCCGATTAAAATATATATGTACATGCTAATAAGTTAATCCAAAATTATATTTAGGCCATTTACATAGATCCATATATCTCTAACTCTAAATGTAACTTATAACCTCCGTGTTCATAGTTCATTTCGTAACAACAATAGATGTTTAATTAGTGTTATATTTTTTGTATTTATGATTCATTCCAATATTTAAAGCGTAAGCAATATTATTAGTACTTTTGATGTCGAAAATTAGATATTTAAGACTATTCAATATGGAGGATTGTAATATTGTTTTGAACTATTTTCAAGTGTTTTAAATTTTGAAACCTTATGTTATATTATAATTTTTTATATTAATTTTGTATATTTAATAAACCGATCAAACCGATCCAAACCGAACCAAACCGAAGTATACAAATTGGTTTGGGTTACAAATTTAAACGGTTTGGGTTGGGTTGAAATTTTGAAAACCAAAATTAATTGGGTTGGGTTGCTAAATTCTCCCAACCCGCCCAACCCGATCCGTGTACACCCCTAAATCAAACTGTTAAATTTAACTTTTCAGAGAGATAACATCTTTTTTTCAATATTTGATAACCACGCAGACTCAAGATGATATTACGTTACAGACCTATAATTCCTTTATTTTCAAATTGTTGCTCTTCAATTTCTGTAAATGTGTATGATGGATATATTCAGAGACCGTGCTATTCACTGTTAAAAAAACAACATGTAGATATCGACATGACTTGTTTAGAGATGTGTTATATAGTGTATGATGAAGAGTTAAGGTTCCAAATAACAAAAAAAGGAGGCATTTGTTAAATTATTTACTCCACGCGAAGTCAAATAAACTATTAGGCGAACTGATGCGTTAATTTTCGATTAAAATGGAGAAAAATATACTTGTGTTGATTTAACGTGTAAATGGACTATTTGCAGCTCATCAGTTACTGACAAAGACAGTTGAGATAAAGAAGCGTAAATATGCGAAGATAATCAACACGTATTGATGCCAATTATTTTTGACACGTTTGAATTTTTGGCTTATAATACTTTTGAGTTTCTTAGAGAAATGCAGAAGATCATGAAAAAAATGTAACGACAACAGTTTCGGCAAAATATATTTTCGTATGATCTTGTATTGCGACGCAATACACATATATAATTATTTTTCTATTTATTAATAAAGAAAAACATTAATAAAATTGAAATTTTTATTTGATCAACTATGAAATCATTTTAAATAAATTCTTCATGTTTTCAATAATTTTATAATAAATAAATGAATAAATATATGCATGCATACACATATATGCATGCACTTTCTCAAATGATAACTCATCTAATGATTATGCCTCATGAGTCAGAGCATGTCACTTAAATGCGGTTTACCTTGGTTCACATGGTTTGCAGGCTATTGCATGAGCCCGTAAGGTTTACCCAGTGCGCACCCGAAGGGTAGCGGCTGCGGGTTACCTACAATTAAAAAAAAGAGATACGAGGCTCGTAAGGGTTAGCTCAGTTGGTTAAAGAGTGGATAACTATTCTCTTGGTCACATGTTCGAATCTCACAGGAGAAGAATTTATGATTATGCCTCCTTAGTCAGAGGCTGTCGCTTAAATGCGATTTATCTTGGTTCATGTGGTTTGCAGGCTATTGCGTGAGGCCGCAGGGTTTTCCCGGTGCGCACCCGAAGGGTAGCGGCTGCGGGTTACCTACGATAAAAAAAGATATATAAGATCAAATTTTAGCGATTCATTTTAAAGTATTTTTATATATTTATTTTTAATCCACACCCCACATTTCATTCTCTCACTTCTGGCTCCACCCCACACCACCGTTGCTTCGCCGCCCCGTCGTTAACCACGGGACTGTTCATTCCCCCACCTCCCTCTTTCTCTCTCTACAGATCCGGATTTATGGGGAGTTCCCCAGTTATTTGCCTAAGGCCTCCAATAAAATAGAGGTCTCCAATATATATACATACATGCAGTATTAATATTTATAATTATTAATTATTAATTATGTTCAATAAAATTATTAAAATAATATTATTCTTCTCCCTATACACCAGTTTAGAAATCTGGACAATACTTTAACTTTAGGCCCATTCAATACAATAAAGAAAGATAATAGCCCAATAAATTAGTATAATGTTTTACAATATTTTAGGCCCATTCAATATAATAAAGAAAGATAATAGCCCAATAAATTAGTATAATGTTTTACAATATTATAAATTAGTATAATGTTTACGATATCTTCGATCAACTATGTCACAAGAGAGATTGAACCGCTTAGCTATGTTGCCTGTTGAGAAGCAAATGTTGGCTAAATTGGATTTTGGTAATTTAATTAGAGATTTTGCACATTCAAAAGAAAGAAGAATAATAACTTCTTAGTTTTAACTTGAACTATTTTTATACTTTATTATTAGGTAAGAATTATTTTTACTACTGCAAATTTTTTATGTGATTTTAGTTCATCAAATTTTAGATTTTGGTTCCAAAATACCAGGGCCTCCGAAATCCTGGAGACAGCCCTGTCTCTCTACTAACCTCTATAGATCCAATCATATTTATCCTCACAAGATCGTTACATACATATAGATACAATACTTGATCGAAACTTTCACCATCATCGCTTCCGGTTGATCTCTAGTAGCTTTAGATCTACATTATTTTCAACGCCTCCGACCTGTAGTTGGTGATCTTTGTAATTTCGTTCTTTTTTGTGATTTTGTAATAAATTTCTGGTGATGATAATGGAATGATGGCTTATAGTGATTATATTGGTAGTTTTAATATTAAAGGTGGTAATTGTGTAATGATTTTGGTGGTGATACTATAGAAATAGTGGCTGTATATGGTGATTTTTGGTCGCGGTTGATTGTTTTTCATTTTTCGATGGTGATTTTTCATTTTTCAGTGGTGATTTTTGATTTGATAATGGTGATTTTACGTTTGGTGGTGATTTTGTGGTGCTTGTCAGAGGTGGCGATAGCCGGAAATGGTGGTTGCCGGAGGTGCTGGTAGTAGTTGGATGGTTAAATTAAATAGAAGATGGTGAAATATTAAAATATTAAATGAATGTTGAGATATGAATATAATGTAATTAAATGAGTGAATATGAATATCTCACAATAAAATGGATTCTCATTTGAGCGCGATTATATATATATATAAAAATTAAAATTTTAATGTAATAATTTTCTCCCATATTTGGTCCCTACCCCGCAGAGTGCCAGTGTTTGAGCTGGATCGAGGAAACAAAGGTGCTCCCATTAAGCATGGTCATGGGCCCATGGCATAGTTATCTCACTGAAATTACAGAAACGACCGTGAAATAATGGTATTTACAGAAACGACCTTGAAATAATGGCATGTGGTCCTAAAAAGCACATGAACGAATCTATGAAACCAAAGTCCCCAGAGTTTCTCGTGTAAATCCTGGCACAGCTATCAATGTTTTTGTTCATTCATGTTGTATTCGTCCTTTTAACCAGGAAAAAAAAGTAGTTCAGATATTGCTTTTTGCACTCTGCTGTATAAAAGTCTCTGTTCCCGCATCTTCCCCGCATCAGTCTGTCTGAAAAATCTTAAAATAAGTAATTTATAACTTGAAGTGAATAATTGAGTAATAAGTGATAAATTAATAAATGTTTATAAGTTATATAAGTGTTTGGATAATTTAACTTATAAGTCAGAATTGTTTTTATTTAAATGAATTAACATATTTTTTTTATATAATTATCTTAATTCTTATATTTTTTTTTGCTAAATAATTTTTATATTTTAAGTTATATTAACATTAAAAAAATATATTCTAAAATTAAAATTGAAAAAAAAACGAAAAATTAAAATACGTTCACAAAAAGTACGTCATTACCAAAATTAAATTTATAAGCTTATAAGCTGTAAATTCAACTTATAAGTTGAGTCGACAAACACTCGTCAGGTTATAAACTGTAAATTCAACTTATATAAACACTGGTTAATAAGCTGTTACGGATTTATAAACTAATAAAATGACTTATAAAATTTGCCCAAGGGGCCTAAGGTTTTGGTATCCTTACAGCTTTCACAAATCTTAGTTTTAGTTAACATTTTGTGTATTATCAGTTATCACCTTGCATTACCAGTAATGGCGGAATCGGGATCGAGAACCACAGTGGCTCGAATCGTTAACATTAATATTTTACAATATGAAAAAGAATGTATAAATTCAAAAATATGCTACTATCTTTTAATAAACTTTAATTTAAGTTAGTTTCAAAAAAACTAAAACTTTCATTTAAGTGTTTTTTCTTGATAAAATAATGCGTGATAATTTTTTCCAGGAAAATTCCATCTTTTTTACGGGTTGTTGGAGGATAAAAATCTTTTCCTAACACATACTACTTCTGTCCTAGGAAGATATATACATTGGGGGACGGGTCTCGCAACGTAATTTATGTTTATTTAAAGTATAATTTCATAAATTATTTTACGAAATTTTTTCTTGTAAATAAAAATTAATATTTAAAGCTCAATACAAAAAAAAGAAAAAAATTTAAAATAAAATATAAAAGTATAATTTTATTAATCTTAAATAAATATTGAAAATATAAAAATTGTGTATAAAATAGAATAAGACGAATCACAAACGGAGTACAATTTAGAAGGGGTCAACAAAAATTATATTACTTCCTTTGTTTTTTATATATCGTTTAATTTTCTTGCACACAATTCTAAATCCTTTGACCGTATAAATAAAATAATATTTTTTAAAATTTTTCTTTTCTAAATTAAAGTTTTAGTTATATATTTTTATTTATAAAAATAAAAAATTAAAAAATATTATTCTAATTATGCGATCAAAGCACTTAGAAGCAGTAGTATGTACTCACCGAGTAATATTTTGGAGATAGGGTGATCTGAAGCCCCCCATTGCCCTTGCCCCTAGTTTCGTCATCGATAACCAGATACTATTACCATTTACCTGTACCGAGAATATTATTTTAATAAAATTATATTTAAGTACTCCACACAGTAATTCCTTCGGTCTACACAAATCATATAAATTTGAACTTTCGGTTCAACAAAAAAAGGGATGTGTTTAGTTTTCAGTCACATCGTTGGGTGATTAAATATTTCAATCTGGCTGGGACTACGGATAATGGATGGTTCAAGTTAAATTTAATAATTAAACAATTCAACAAATAACAATTATTTTCCGCTTAATAATCTTTATTTATCCAGGTCTAATTTTACTCACAGCGTACATATTATTATCCAATTTTGTTAAATAATTAACGAGACATATTTTATTTTTAACAAGATTTGAAAGCAAAAGCGAGTGTGCTTTCATGTTTGGGCCTGGTGCTGGGCCGCATTGCAATAATTTAAAACCAATAGGGCTGTAACAACAACTTAACTAGTTACTAGTTCAACATGCAACTATTACAAGCAAAGGCATTAGAATTTAGACAGATAAAATGGCGATGTCTGTACATTTTATGTTATCTGCATCTTTACGCCCTTACCCCTCCAGCTCCGTTGTCAACTTTTTGCACCCCTCCAAGGTATATTATATATATATATATATATGTTTGTTTATTCAATTTTGTGTGTTATTATCATCAACTTCAAATACTTGAATTCCAATGAAATGAACATGATGAAAACTATGAACAAATGGCCACACATACACAGTAGTATACTATGTACTTCAATTTTGCTTATGTTTTGATATAGATATGTTATTAGTATTGCAGAATCCTAATTACCTATCAAATAATTAAAATTCATATACTGAAAGTTTAAATAAAATAAAATGGTACATGTGTGGATGTAGTGTTTTGTGAGTAATTGCGGAACCAAAGAGGGGCTAACAAACCTTCCAACAAATGTTGGTGCAGTGGTTGAGCTCTTGCGGAGGTCTAGAGTTCGACTCTTGGTGTGCCCGTGTGTAATTAATTACCAAAAAAAGAGAGGGGCTAACCTAAGTTGTAGTTAAAGGTTACTAGTAAAAGAATGTTAAAGGCTATTAGTAATTGCGGAACCAAAGAGAGAGCTAGCCTGCCAACAAAGGTTGGTGCAGTGGTTGAGCTCTTGCCCCCCTACCGAGAGGTCAAGAGTTTGACTATGATGTGTTGGTGTGTAATTAATTACCAAAAAAAGAGAGGGGCTAACCTAAGCTGTTGTTAAAAGTTACTAGTAAAAGAATGTTAAGCTCAGCTGACATACGGAAACTAGCTATTATTTTGCCTGGCTCTTGCTGTTTCGGACTGCTAGTTCTACCACTATTTGTTAGTGATAAGGCTTGTTATTGTTAATATGGTTTGTTATGAATACGAAATAAAGGTGACACACATTCTATCTGAGTATCATGTCTTTACTTTATAGATTCATATAAGAATAATTTTATTGTTATGGCAATTTATCTTTAGGTGGAATGTAGTGGTTTTCTGGATGGAGGAATGAATGGTTCTGGAGGTACATATAGGCGGCCTCTTTTTAACAGTCATAACGTTGCTTGCAATTCTAAACAATCTTTTAGTATTGATGGTGAATATGAGGTGTCCTCAAGTTCCATCACTCAAGAAGCTGAGAGCTTTTTACTTAATGCCGTAAACATGAGTTTCTTTGAACGTCTAAACCTAGCGTGGAAATTAATATTCCCATCGCCTGCATCAAAAAGGAAGTCTAATGCAAATATTGCTAAACAGCGGTTGCAGATGATTCTTTTCTGACCGATGCGCAGTTAGTGACGAGGCAAAACAAAAAATTGTGAGCAATATAGTGGGGGCTCTATCAGATTTTGTGGAAATTGAGTCCCAAGATAAAGTTGAGCTGAGTGTTTCTACTGATGCTGCACTTGGGACCATTATATCGGTTACAGTGCCTGTACGACGAGTAAAACCAAATATCAAGAAGATGATGAAACTGGTACAATCACAAATATTGAATACAAAGACTCTGGTGAAACTTCTGATTCTGTTGATGTCAAGTTTGATTTTTATGTTCCAGATGAAAATGAATTCAGATTCTAAATCATAAAATGAAGAAGGCTAAAAAGACCTAAAAATTCTACGGGAAAGATAGGATTATTCCCAAGCGATGGTGACTTCTCCAGATATGTTTGTAATTTAGCTGATGCTCTAGAACACTTTTAACTTTGTAAATAATGGTGTTTTTCAGCGAATATATTATCTTATTCTCAAAAGTGACAACTACGTTCTACTTAATAAATTAAGGTATAATGTATTGTCCATGGACCAGTGGCGATCGGACATCCAAGTTGATTTTTATATATTTTGCCACTGCAGCAGGTACGTACATTCTAAGATGTTACTTTGTAGTGGAAATTGTAACTGAATGCAGTTTTTCCTTTCTAAATGTTGCTCAATGCCCCCGCTTCTAATTCTAATAAGTATGAACTTGACAAGTACTACAGTCAAGTTTGATTGCATTATCAAGTTAACTTGAAATAGTTTAGTTTTATCGAGTTGCAAATTGACTTGCAACATTTTTTAGTAAGTTTAGGTCATCCCTCTAGTTGCAGCTCAAGGCAGAGTATACTTACACTTACAACATGTATTGGCCAAGTCAATAATTCAGGAATGCTCTGGAAGGTTTAGAAAAGCTGAGTTTCTTCAATTGTAGTCATTTTTTATGAAAATCATTGTTTACGTTATTTCATGATTCTCAAACCTCGACCCGTCCGGATGTTACTTGTAACCATTGCGGAGCCATGTTCCCACAATTTGTTCTTGGGGGGGGGGGAGTGGATTGACCATTAATGCATTACAGAAATGCACAAACGATTCTAGTAGTCGAGCTTGTTTTGTGTCATATTTTTTTGTCAGAAGTTCACCAGAATGGAGTTGTCAACTGCACTCTGGTTTTGAAACTCGTTTTATACCGCTTGTAACTCTAGAATATTTCTGATCTTGATCTTCATTCTCCAATGCTTGGATGTTGATTCTTTTTTCTTTTGACATTATTAGCACATTTTCCTTTTCGATATTGAAAATAGATTCCAAAGCAAGTGTGCCTTATCTAATAAAATCATCTGCATTGTCATTTGACCACAAATTTGTATGTATACATCCCAAATTGAATTCATTACTTGTACAATATATCTCTTATTATTAGTAAATGTAATAATTTGCAATTGACGGTCTTATAAAGTTATTGAATTAAGTTATTAGTACTTTATTGTTAATTTCAAACAACAATATTAAGTACTAATAACTTAATTTCAATAACTTTATAAGACCGTTCAATTGCAAATTATTTACATTTACTAATAATAAGGATATTGTACAAGTAAATTGAATTCAAATTTGGGATGTATACATACAAATTTGTGGTCAAATGACAATGCAGATGATTTTATTAGATAAGGCACACTTGCTTTGGAATCTACTTTTCAATATCGAAAAGGAAAATGTGCTAATAATGTCAAAAGAAAAAATCAACATCCAAGCATTGGAGAATGAAGATCAAGATCAGCAATATATTCTAGAGTTACAAGCGGTATGAAAACGAGTTTCAAAACCAGAGTGCAGTTGACAACTCCATTCTGGTGAACTTCTGACAAAAAAAATGACACAAACAAGCTCGACTACTAGAATCGTTTGTGCATTTCTGTAATGCATATTAATGGTCAATCCACTCCCCCCCCCCCAAGAACAAAATTGTGGGAACATGGCTCCGCAATGGTTACAAGTAACATCCGGAGGTCGAGGTTTGAGAATCATGAATAACGTAAACAATGATTTTCATAAAAAAATGACTACAATTGAAGAAACTCAGCTTTTCTAAACCTTCCAGAGCATTCCTGAATTATTATGACTTGCCAATACATGTTAAGTGTAAGTATACTCTGCCTTGAGCTGCAACTAGCGAGGGATGACCTAAACTTACTAAAAAATGTTGCAAGTCAATTTGCAACTCGATAAAACTAAACTATTTCAAGTTAACTTGATAATGCAATCAAACTTGACTGTAGTACTTGTCAAGTTCATACTTATTAGAATTAGAAGCGGGGGCAATTGAGCAACATTTAGAAAGGAAAAAACTGCATTCAGTTACAATTTCCACTACAAAGTAACATCTTAGAATGTACGTACCTGCTGCAGTGGCATAAATATATAAAAACCTAACTTGGATGTCCGATCGCCACTGGTCCATGGACAATACATTATACCTTAAATTTATTAAGTAGAACGTAGTTGTCACTTTTGAGAATAAGATAATATATTCGCTGAAAAAACACCATTATTTACAAAGTTTAAAAGTGTTCTAGAGCATCAGCTAAATTACAAACATATCTGGAGAAGTCACCATCGCTTGGGAATAATCCTATCTTTCCCGTAGAATTTTTTAGGTCTTTTTAGCCTTCTTCATTTTTATGATTTAGAATCTGAATTCATTTTCATCTGGAACATAAAAATCAACTTGACATCAACAGAATCAGAAGTTTCACCAGAGTCTTTGTATTCAATATTTGTGATTGTACCAGTTTCATCATCTTCTTGATATTGTGGTTTTACTCGTCGTACAGGCACTGTAACCGAATAAATGGTCCC
This sequence comes from Apium graveolens, assembly GCF_009905375.1. Classification (NCBI taxonomy): domain Eukaryota; kingdom Viridiplantae; phylum Streptophyta; class Magnoliopsida; order Apiales; family Apiaceae; genus Apium; species Apium graveolens. The sequence continues at coordinate 22,545 of NW_027419452.1, forward strand.
AAGTGCAGCATCAGTAGAAACACTCAGCTCAACTTTATCTTGGGACTCAATTTCCACAAAATCTGATAGAGCCCCCACTATATTGCTCACAATTTTTTGTTTTGCCTCGTCACTAACTGCGCATCGGTCAGAGAAAAGAATCATCTGCAACCGCTGTTTAGCAATATTTGCATTAGACTTCCTTTTTGATGCAGGCGATGGGAATATTAATTTCCACGCTAGGTTTAGACGTTCAAAGAAACTCATGGTTTTACGGCATTAAGTAAAAGCTCTCAGCTTCTTGAGTGATGGAACTTGAGGACACCTCATATTCACCATCAATACTAAAGATTGTTTAGAATTGCAAGCAACGTTATGACTGTTAAAAAGAGGCCGCCTATATGTACCTCCAGAACCATTCATTCCTCCATCCAGAAAACCACTACATTCCACCTAAAGAAAATTGCCATAACAATAAATTATTCTTATATGAATCTATAAAGTAAAGACATGATACTCAGATAGAATGTGTGTCACCTTTATTTCGTATTCATAACAAACCATATTAACAATAACAAGCCTTATCACTAACAAATAGTGGTAGAACTAGCAGTCCGAAACAGCAAGAGCCAGGCAAAATAATAGCTAGTTTCCGTATGTCAGCTGAGCTTAACATTCTTTTACTAGTAACTTTTAACAACAGCTAGGTTAGCCCCTCTCTTTTTTTGGTAATTAATTACACACACCACATCATAGTCAAACTCTTGACCTCTCGGTAGGGGGGCAAGAGCTCAACCACTGCACCAACCTTGTTGGCAGGCTAGCTCTCTCTTTTGGTTCCGCAATTACTAATAGCCTTTAACATTCTTTTACTAGTAACCTTAACTACAACTTAGGTTAGCCCCTCTCTTTTTTGGTAATTAATTACACACGGGCACACCAAGAGTCGAACTCTAGACCTCCGCAAGAGCTCAACCACTGCACCAACATTTGTTGGAAGGTTTGTTAGCCCCTCTTTGGTTCCGCAATTACTCACAAAACACTACATCCACACATGTACCATTTTATTTTATTTAAACTTTCAGTATATGAATTTTAATTATTTGATAGGTAATTAGGATTCTGCAATACTAATAACATATCTATATCAAAACATAAGCAAAATTGAAGTACATAGTATACTACTGTGTATGTGTGGCCATTTGTTCATAGTTTCATCATGTTCATTTCATTGGAATTCAAGTATTTGAAGTTGATGATAATAACACACAAAATTGAATAAACAAACATATATATATATATATATATATAATATACCTTGGAGGGGTGCAAAAAGTTGACAACGGAGCTGGAGGGGTAAGGGCGTAAAGATGCAGATAACATAAAATGTACAGACATCGCCATTTTATCTGTCTAAATTCTAATGCCTTTGCTTGTAATAGTTGCATGTTGAACTAGTAACTAGTTAAGTTGTTGTTACAGCCCTATTGGTTTTAAATTATTGCAATGCGGCCCAGCACCAGGCCCAAACATGAAAGCACACTCGCTTTTGCTTTCAAATCTTGTTAAAAATAAAATATGTCTCGTTAATTATTTAACAAAATTGGATAATAATATGTACGCTGTGAGTAAAATTAGACCTGGATAAATAAAGATTATTAGCGGAAATAATTGTTATTTGTTGAATTGTTTAATTATTAAATTTAACTTGAACCATCCATTATCCGTAGTCCCAGCCAGATTGAAATATTTTAATCACCCAACGATGTGACTGAAAACTAAACACATCCCTTTTTTTGTTGAACCGAAAGTTCAAATTTATATGATTTGTGTAGACCGAAGGAATTACTGTGTGGAGTACTTAAATATAATTTTATTAAAATAATATTCTCGGTACAGGTAAATGGTAATAGTATCTGGTTATCGATGACGAAACTAGGGGCAAGGGCAATGGGGGGCTTCAGATCACCCTATCTCCAAAATATTACTCGGTGAGTACATACTACTGCTTCTAAGTGCTTTGATCGCATAATTAGAATAATATTTTTTAATTTTTTATTTTATAAATAAAAATATATAACTACAACTTTAATTTAGAAAAGAAAAATTTTAAAAAATATTATTTTATTTATACGGTCAAAGGATTTAGAATTGTGTGCAAGAAAATTAAACGATATATAAAAAAACAAAGGAAGTAATATAATTTTTGTTGACCCCTTCTAAATTGTACTCCGTTTGTGATTCGTCTTATTCTATTTTATACACAATTTTTATATTTTCAATATTTATTTTAAGATTAATATAAATTATACTTTTATATTTTATTTTAATTTTTTTTCTTTTTTTTGTATTGAGCTTTAAATATTAATTTTTTATTTACAAGAAAAAATTTCGTAAAATAATTTATGAAATTATACTTTAAATAAACATTAAATTACGTTGCGAGACCCGTCCCCCAATGTATATATCTTCCTAGGACAGAAGTAGTATGTGTTAGGAAAGATTTTTATCCTCCAACAACCCGTAAAAAAGATGGAATTTTCCTGGAAAAAATTATCACGCATTATTTTATCAAGAAAAAACACTTAAATGAAAGTTTTAGTTTTTTTTGAAACTAACTTAAATTAAAGTTTATTAAAAGATAGTAGCATATTTTTGAATTTATACATTCTTTTTCATATTGTAAAATATTAATGTTAACGATTCGAGCCACTGTGGTTCTCGATCCCGATTCCGCCATTACTGGTAATGCAAGGTGATAACTGATAATACACAAAATGTTAACTAAAACTAAGATTTGTGAAAGCTGTAAGGATACCAAACCTTAGGCCCCTTGGGCAAATTTTATAAGTCATTTTATTAGTTTATAAATCCGTAACAGCTTATTAACCAGTGTTTATATAAGTTGAATTTACAGTTTATAACCTGACGAGTGTTTGTCGACTCAACTTATAAGTTGAATTTACAGCTTATAAGCTTATAAATTTAATTTTGGTAATGACGTACTTTTTGTGAACGTATTTTAATTTTTCGTTTTTTTTTTCAATTTTAATTTTAGAATATATTTTTTTAATGTTAATATAACTTAAAATATAAAAATTATTTAGCAAAAAAAAATATAAGAATTAAGATAATTATATATAAAAAAAATATGTTAATTCATTTAAATAAAAACAATTCTGACTTATAAGTTAAATTATCCAAACACTTATATAACTTATAAACATTTATTAATTTATCACTTATTACTCAATTATTCACTTCAAGTTATAAATTACTTATTTTAAGATTTTTCAGACAGACATCTGATGCGGGGAAGATGCGGGAACAGAGACTTTTATACAGCAGAGTGCAAAAAGCAATATCTGAACTACTTTTTTTTCCTGGTTAAAAGGACGAATACAACATGAATGAACAAAAACATTGATAGCTGTGCCAGGATTTACACGAGAAACTCTGGGGACTTTGGTTTCATAGATTCGTTCATGTGCTTTTTAGGACCACATGCCATTATTTCAAGGTCGTTTCTGTAAATACCATTATTTCACGGTCGTTTCTGTAATTTCAGTGAGATAACTATGCCATGGGCCCATGACCATGCTTAATGGGAGCACCTTTGTTTCCTCGATCCAGCTCAAACACTGGCACTCTGCGGGGTAGGGACCAAATATGGGAGAAAATTATTACATTAAAATTTTAATTTTATATATATATATAATCGCGCTCAAATGAGAATCCATTTTATTGTGAGATATTCATATTCACTCATTTAATTACATTATATTCATATCTCAACATTCATTTAATATTTTAATATTTCACCATCTTCTATTTAATTTAACCATCCAACTACTACCAGCACCTCCGGCAACCACCATTTCCGGCTATCGCCACCCTCTGACAAGCACCACAAAATCACCACCACCAAACGTAAAATCACCATTATCAAATCAAAAATCACCACTGAAAAATGAAAAATCACCATCGAAAAATGAAAAACAATCAACCGCGACCAAAAATCACCATATACAGCCACTATTTCTATAGTATCACCACCAAAATCATTACACAATTACCACCTTTAATATTAATCAACTACCAATATAATCACTATAAGCCATCATTCCATTATCATCACCAGAAATTTATTACAAAATCACAAAAAGAACGAAATTACAAAGATCACCAACTACAGGTCGGAGGCGTTGAAAATAATGTAGATCTAAAGCTACTAGAGATCAACCGGAAGCGATGATGGTGAAAGTTTCGATCAAGTATTGTATCTATATGTATGTAACGATCTTGTGAGGATAAATATGATTGGATCTATAGAGGTTAGTAGAGAGACAGGGCTGTCTCCAGGATTTCGGAGGCCCTGGTATTTTGGAACCAAAATCTAAAATTTGATGAACTAAAATCACATAAAAAATTTGCAGTAGTAAAAATAATTCTTACCTAATAAATAAAGTATAAAAATAGTTCAAGTTAAAACTAAGAAGTTATTATTCTTCTTTCTTTTGAATGTGCAAAATCTCTAATTAAATTACCAAAATCCAATTTAGCCAACATTTGCTTCTCAACAGGCAACATAGCTAAGCGGTTCAATCTCTCTTGTGACATAGTTGATCGAAGATATCGTAAACATTATACTAATTTATAATATTGTAAAACATTATACTAATTTATTGGGCTATTAGCTTTCTTTATTATATTGAATGGGCCTAAAATATTGTAAAACATTATACTAATTTATTGGGCTATTATCTTTCTTATTGTATTGAATGGGCCTAAAGTTAAAGTATTGTCCAGATTTCTAAACTGGTGTATACGGGAGAAGAATATATATTATTTTAATAATTTATTGAACATAATTAATAATTAATAATTATAAATATTAATACTGCATGTATGTATATATATTGGAGACCTCTATTTTATGGAGGCCTTAGGCAAATAACTGGGGAACTCCCCATAAATCCGGATCTGTAGAGAGAGAAAGAGGGAGGTGGGGGAATGAACAGTCCCGTGGTTAACGACGGGGCGGCGAAGCAACGGTGGTGTGGGGTGGAGCCAGAAGTGAGAGATATGAAATGTGGGGTGTGGATTAAAAATACATATATAAAAATACTTTAAAATGAATCGCTAAAATTTGATCTTATATATCTTTTTTTATCGTAGGTAACCCGCAGCCGCTACCCTTCGGGTGCGCACCGGGAAAACCCTGCGGCCTCACGCAATAGCCTGCAAACCACATGAACCAAGATAAATCGCATTTAAGCGACAGCCTCTGACTAAGGAGGCATAATCATAAATTCTTCTCCTGTGAGATTCGAACATGTGACCAAGAGAATAGTTATCCACTCTTTAACCACTGAGCTAACCCTTACGAGCCTCGTATCTCTTTTTTTAATTGTAGGTAACCCGCAGCCGCTACCCTTCGGGTGCGCACTGGGTAAACCTTACGGGCCTCATGCAATAGCCTGCAAACCATGTGAACCAAGGTAAACCGCATTTAAGTGACATGCTCTGACTCATGAGGCATAATCATTAGATGAGTTATCATTTGAGAAAGTGCATGCATATATGTTGTATGCATGCATATATTTATTCATTTATTTATTATAAAATTATTGAAAACATGAAGAATTTATTTAAAATGATTTCATAGTTGATCAAATAAAATTTCAATTTTATTAATGTTTTTCTTATTAATAATAGAAAAATAATTATATATGTGTATTGCGTCGCAATACAAGATCATACGAAAATATATTTTGCCGAAACTGTTGTCGTTACATTTTTTTCATGATCTTCTGCATTTCTCTAAGAAACTCAAAAGTATTATAAGCCAAAAATTCAAACGTGTCAAAAATAATTGGCATCAATACGTGTTGATTATCTTCGCATATTTACGCTTCTTTATCTCAACTGTCTTTGTCAGTAACTGATGAGCTGCAAATAGTCCATTTACACGTTAAATCAACACAAGTATATTTTTCTCCATTTTAATCGAAAATTAACGCATCAGTTCGCCTAATAGTTTATTTGACTTCGCGTGGAGTAAATAATTTAACAAATGCCTCTTTTTTTGTTATTTGGAACCTTAACTCTTCATCATACACTATATAACACATCTCTAAACAAGTCATGTCGATATCTACATGTTGTTTTTTTACAGTGAATAGCACGGTCTCTGAATATCCATCATACACATTTACAGAAATGAAGAGCAACAATTTGAAAATAAAGGAATTATAGTCTGTAACGTAATATCATCTTGAGTCTGCGTGTTATCAAATATTGAAAAAAAGATGTTATCTCTCTGAAAGTTAAATTTAACAGTTTGATTTAGGGGTGTACACGGATCGGGTTGGCGGGTTGGGAGAATTTAGCAACCCAACCCAATTAATTTTGGTTTCAAAATTTCAACCCAACCCAAACCGTTTAAATTTGTAACCCAAACCAATTTGTATACTTCGGTTTGGTTCGGTTTGGATCGGTTTGATCGGTTTATTAAATATACAAAATTAATATAAAAAATTATAATATAACATAAGGTTTCAAAATTTAAAACACTTGAAAATAGTTCAAACAATATTACAATCCTCCATATTGAATAGTCTTAAATATCTAATTTTCGACATCAAAGACTAATAATATTGCTTACGCTTTAAATATTGGAATGAATCATAAATACAAAAATATAACACTAATAAACATCTATTGTTGTTACGAAATGAACTATGAACACGGAGGTTATAAGTTACATTTAGAGTTAGAGATATAGGATCTAGTAAATGGCCGAAATATAATTTTGGATTAACTTATGCATGTACATATATATTTTAATCGGGTTGGGTTGGATTGGTTTAAAATTATCGGAAAAACCATATCCAACCCAATTAAATCGGGTGTGACATTTTTTCAACCCAACTATATATCGGGTTGAAAAAAAATCGGGTTGGTTCGGCCGAAATATGGTCGGTTCGGTTTGGATTGGTCGGTTGGCCAAACCGTGTACACCCCTAGTTTGATTCACACAAATATCACTAAAGTGAGGTCTATCAAATAGTAAATTGATTTTGAATGGATAAACACACTAGTGAATAGTTTAACCAAATTCATATGGGAGAGTACACACTTGATTCTAGATCTTGTGCTAAATTAAATTAATTTTTAATTAGAATCATCTCACATTCTCGCAAAACTATGATCATACAAATTAATATATTAAATTCGAGAAGCCATAATGTAAAAAATGTAACGTCACATGCAGTATAAACACCTAGGCCACAGATAATATACCTATTTTCGAATAGTTTGTTGTTATTATGTTTTGTATTAACCTCCATTAAAATTAGTCACATGGATAAAATAATCATATCTTATGTTTGTTTGAAATAATTTGGAAATATTAAGTGTATGATTGGACTTTAATTCTTTAAAATCTAATCATATATTTTAAAGAATTATAATTCAATCATAAACTTAATCTTTTCAAACAATTTCAAACAAATATAGGACATGATTACTTTATGCATAAGACTAATTTTGATTAAATTAATTATCAACGAATTCTTATCCCGGAATTATAATCACATCAAACAAATATGACCTACATACATATTTTTAAACATTATTTACGAGAACTTATCTTAGAGCCGACTGGATTTTTTTTGGATAATGGTCAACTTATATACAACTATTATTTAAATTGATTCCCCTACTGTTTCACCAGTCTAGCTGTACAGACTACAGTAGTATCAGAGTTAACAGATGCGGCTTACCAACACTTCTGCACGCTAAAAACTTGAATCTGAGTGATTATAATGTTTCTGTACTTGATAGAACTATTTTTTTTGCTAATTCTAAGTCGATCTTTCTTAATTACAACTGGACTCAAATTCAGATATCTTTTTGTTAAAGAAATTTGATTCTTCTAAATTTACTAAACGGATTTCTGGTTTAAAATCGAAATATGTTGGTGTTACTTAGTGATTAAGTCAAGACAACTAAGTTTTAGTCAAACAGGCTTTCCCTCCAAAGGTGTATTTATATTTATATAAATAGTCTTAGCTTGGTTTCTAGCTCTCTGCAACTTGTAACAGACTTGTAACAAACTTCTGAATGTAAATACAATTTTGGTTCTTCTCTGTAATGTCTGAGATGCAACATTCACATGGTATCAGAGCAAGGTTAATCTGCTCTTCAAGCTTTCATTAATGGCGATCATCATCTTCGGCAAAGCATTTATCGAGAAGATCATCGTCAATCGAAACTTCATCATTGTTTAGCCTAAATCTCATTTTAGGTTTGTTTTTCGATTTCATTTTCACATTTCTTGATCTCATTTTCATTATCATCTTGTTTTTTACATCTTGATCTATATCAAATTTCCGCATAATCTTCACTTCTCTATTATATCAAGTATCTATAGAATTCTGTTCACAATCTTGTCTTGTTGCGATAATCGTATCGATATCATTGTCACGTTGCTTCGTTCTTTGAGGAATTCTATCAAACACCTTAACTACGTTCTTTTATTCACTCATATCTCTTGATAATGACTACATCAAGTTCTCATAATAACAACAATCAAACACATACTGGTGATTTTCAATACGAACCTATGAATTCTCAACAACAAGACAATCCACTGTACTTGCAAAACTCTGACAGTCCTGGTATGAAATTAGTTAATGAACAATTTGACGGTACTGGATTTGGAAACTGGAAACGATCTGTGACTATTGCTTTATCTGCAAGAAATAAGCTAGGATTTGTTGATGGTTCTCTTCCCAAACCTGATGTTTCTTCTGCATCTTTTAAGAGCTGGTCACGTTGTAATGATATAGTAATTTCATGGCTTCTTGGTTCTCTTTCTAAGTCAATTGGTCGAAGCGTGATATATGCCACTACTGCTCATCAAATCTGGCTAGAGTTGGAAGAAAGGTATGGTGTCTCTAATGGTACACAGATGTATAGTTTGCATAAGGAACTCAATGAGTTATCCCAAGGAAATAGCAATATTGCTAAATATTTCACCAGATTTAAGATGCTGTGGGATGACATCGACTTTTGCTTAGTTCCTATGTGCACTTGTGGATGCACATGTGGAGCATCACAGAAGCTTGTGAAATCTCAACATGATCAGAAAGTAATTCAACTACTTATGGGACTTAATGACTCTTATTCTGTGATGAGAGGTTCCATTCTAATGAGGTCCCCTCTCCCTACTATCAGTCAAGTATAATATTCTTCTTCAAGAAGAGTCTCAAAGGGAAATTCGCTCTGGAGCTTTTATGTCTGATTCAGCCTCTTTGGTAGCAAATTCAAGGTTTCAGAATGCAAATCAACCTAGTGGATCTTTTATCAAGAAATACAATGGTTCTGACTCTAAGAAATCTGATATTCTTTGCAACTATTGCAAGAAACCTGGACATACTATTGATAAGTGCTACAAAATTCATGGATTTCCTGTAGACTTCAAATTCACCAAGAATAAAAGATTTGCCAATTCAGTTTCTTCTCAGCCTGCAGGTTTACAAGCTGATCTTTCAGAGTCTAACACTTATTGCAACCCTGGAAATTCTGTTACTACTACCACTGGAGGCTCTTACAATCAAGCTTATAATGTTCAGTCTTCCTTTCCTGGCTTATCCCCAGATCTTTGCAATCAACTGGTCCATTTACTCAAATCAGCACAAGTTTCAGACTTCCTACCTTCAAGATTATGTTCATACTTATCAAGCTTCACACTGCACTTCCAACATTTGTGCTTGTACTCTTTCTAGTTTTTGTCATTCTGGTTCTTCACATCAGCTTTCACCCATTTCTTATTGTAATGTTCTTTCTAGCACACATTTGTCCCCTGTAACTGAACCTAATTCTTATGAAGAAGCTATACAATTTCCTGAATGGAGACAAGCTATTGCTGCAGAATTTTCAGCTCTTAAAGCTAACAAAACATGGGATCTTGTCCCATTACCTAAAGGTAAGAAACCTATTTCCTGCAAATGGGTGTTCAAAGTTAAACACCACGCTGATGGTTTCATAGAAAGGTATAAAGCTAGGTTGGTAGTGAAAGGTTTCACACAAAAACATGGGATAGACTACACTGAGACATTCTCTCCAGTTGTTAAGATGACAACTATTAGGACTCTTGTAGCTGTAGCTGTTAAAAAGGGTTGGCACATGTCACAATTAGATGTGAACAATGCTTTTCTTCATGGTGATTTAGATGAAGATGTTTATATGAAGCTTCCACCTGGACTTCTTATTTCAGATATGACACTTGTTTGTAAATTGTTGCGATCTCTTTATGGACTTAAACAAGCATCTAGACAATGGCATTCAAAGTTGCATGCTGCTCTTCTTTCAAGAGGTTATAAAACTTCTAAGAATGATTACTCCCTCTTTTACAAGAAATCTGGCTCTTCTGTGGTTTTCTTAGCAGTATATGTTGATGACATCATGGTTGTTGGTAATAATATGCCTGAAATTGATTCTGTAAAGACTTTTCTTGATTCAACCTTCAAGATCAAGGACTTAGGTAAACTCCATTATTTCTTGGGAATAGAATTTACTCATGTTCCAAATGGTGTTATTCTGTCTCAAAGGAAGTTCACTCTTGATTTGCTGAAGGAATTTGATTCATCTTCATCCACTGTTGTGGTTAGTCCATTAGATCTAAATGTGAAGCTACTGCATGGACATGGGCCTCCAATAACTGATCCTTCCCTATATAGACAACTAGTAGGCAAGCTGAATTTTTTGACTCATACCCGTCCTGATTTATCATTCAGTGTTCAACATTTGAGTCAATATATGTCTGATTCCAGACAACCACATTGGGATGCTGCCTTACATGTTCTCAGGTATCTTAAAAATGATCCTTCCCAGGGCTTGTTCTTTAGTAATTCTCCATCAGTTGCTATAGAGGGATATTGTGACGCAGATTGGGCATCTTGCCCTCATACTCGTAAGTCAGTCAGTGGTTTTGTTATTTTGCTAGGAGGTAGTATTGTTTCTTGGAAATCAAAGAAACAACATACCATTTCTTTATCTTCTGCAGAAGCAGAATACAGATCTTTACGTCGAATTACAGCAGAGTTAGCTTGGTTATCCCGTTTACTTTCTGAGCTTGAGGTCCCTGATATCATTCCTATCCCTGTCAAATGTGATAATCAAGCTGCTATCTATATTGCCAAGAATCCAGTCTATCACGAACGTACAAAACATATTGAAATTGACTGTCATTTTATTCGTGAGAAGTTGGCTTCTGGTTTAATATCATTGACTTATACTCCTACTTCTACTCAACTGGCAGATGTTTTCACCAAGGGCTTAACTGGTCTTCAGCATCATTCCATAGTGTCCAAGTTGGGTCTGTCTTCTACACCCTCCAACTTGAGGGGGGGTGTTGGTGTTACTTAGTGATTAAGTCAAGACAACTAAGTTTTAGTCAAACAGGCTTTCCCTCCAAAGGTGTATTTATATTTATATAATAGTCTTAGCTTGGTTTCTAGCTCTCTGCAACTTGTAACAGACTTGTAACAAACTTCTGAATGTAAATACAATTTTGGTTCTTCTCTGTAATGTCTGAGATGCAACATTCACAAAATAGCTTGTCGAATTGGATCAATCGATTACAAATAGGAATTAAAAAAAGGTAACCGATAAGAATAAGTTCAATGCATAGTTATAATATATGACTGAAATGAGAAAAAAATTATTTCAATGCACAATATATTTGGTCTTATAAATGCATAAATGATTAGTTAATTATATATTTAGAAAAATAGTCATATCTATGTTAGGTACATCATTAAACTAAATAACTATAAATGAAATGTATGTTGGTTGCTTTAAATGCAATTTTGGAAAGAGTGATAAAACTTCACTAAATTTGAAAATATTTGGTGAAAGAATGCTCAGAATACCCCATTTTCCAGTCCCAACTGTCCAAAATACTCAGATACGCGCGGACCGCCCAAAATACCGACGAATTACACATTACATTACTGTGTATCAAATTATTGGAATTAAAGTTCCGTTTCAACATCAAAACACAATTTTTGGTCTTAAATTATAATAATAAATATAATCATTTTAGTTTTAACACTGGACTTGCTCTAAAAAAAATAGGTGTAAGGATATTTATATAACAAAGTCAAATTGTCGGGGTATAGTTAAAATCAAATATATACAAAATGACCAAGGGTTTGAATATTGAATTTGATAATATATTAAAACATTTAAATGTTAATTTAACCATTATAACATAATGATCGGTAACTGTAGGGTAGAACACATAATTTGTCAATAATCAATTAAACAATTAAAAAATATGTAATCACTAATCAATTTCATGTATCGTACATGATTATAAATTTCGAAAATCATAATTTCGATTAAAATACCGATTTAGGATTTATCAGATAATTTTTAAAAAATAAGATAATTTATCAGCAATTTATTAAGAATTCATTAAATCAGATAAATATTTTTAACTGATTTTTCAACGATTTATGGACAATTTTATTAGCCATCAGAGAACTCGTTCATTATCATAAAATACGTTAAATATTTTACAGAGTTGAAAATATATAGGTCTTTGTCACATGGGTTTTAGAATTTAATTTAATGATGAGAAGATAAACCAGCCTTACTTCTGGTGAGTATTATATTTGGATATAATTTATCTAAGAGAATGTATTTCTCACCAAAAAACACCAGCCTCATTATCATTTTAGTCAAATATATTTTATGAAAAATTATATTCACGAGATAATTTAAGAGGTTAATGATTTATCTTATATCCTCTGAAATGTTACTTTAAGTATTTTTGAATCTCATTCATTCCGAAATTTTTTCAAAACAAATACTTATTTGGAAGCTAATACAAGTTAAATCATATTGGTAAAAAAAAAAAATATAACCATGCTACTCCCTCCGTCTCAGTCAATTCTTTTCGGTTGGTTTGAGTATGGAGATTAAAAATATATATAAAGTAGTGAAAAAAAAGAAAATGGATGAAGTGGTGAAACCCATTAATTTTTAATGTAGAATAGTGTGAAAATGAAGGAAAAGTGGGGGAAGGGGGCCTTTGACTTTTTGCTAAGTTTTGAAATGCAAAAAAATGAATGAGACGTCCAAAAAGAAAACCGTAAAAAAATGGTTGAGAGAGGGAAAAGAATGAAAAGAAAAAGAACTAGAAAATCTATTGGCAAAAAGTAACTGCTATGTCAAAATAAGCGTGACCCCACCACCGAATCAATCTCAAAATACATATACGACTGATGTGCTGGACATGCCACGTGCACCAATAATGTAGCTACTTTATCGTATGATCTTGACATAAATTACACCTAACAGTGACACACACCGAAACATCATATGTTTGATGTACATGCCTCATTTTGCAAGTGCACACATAATATATATCTATAAATGTCAATTAAAAACATGTATATTAAAAATAAAATATACACTTAAAGTTTTATTATTAATTTACATTACGTATTAAATTTATAATATAGATATTCTGCAAACATTTGGGTAGCAGGACGATATAATAGAATAAATGAATACAGACAACAGAAAATCCGATTACACCCTGGCCCCACCAGTCGAGAATCGGATCACACACTAACCAATCAAAAAACGGCAAATCCTGTGCCAGACATGCTTAAAGGACATTATTGCTAGGGTTCAAAGTCTACTCCCTATTGTGGTTAACATTTTCATATTTTTTTTAGAACTGCTATTTTTGACCGTTATATTTATTCGGGTTAAATGCACTTTGCAGCACCATTTATTTTATTTCAGAAACAAATTTGTACTTGGGAAATTCATTTTGCAAGCTTACACTTCAACTTTTGAATTTATTATGCAACTCTTTCAAGAATTTTATTGTATTGGGCATGGTAAAATCGGAAATTCCGCAATATACTTAATCAAAATAAAATTTATCGTTTCAAGTAATATTAAAAATTGTATTTTTTATATCAACTATAAAATAAAAATTTTATTTTCAAATAATACAATTAATTTACATTCGATTTTCATTTTAATAATATCAATTTCAAAATTTTATTATTCTACTTAACTAAAATTTAATTATATGATCAAAACTAGCTGTTAAAATTATTTTTAGTATAATTACAAAATATTAGCATTAATACTATAAAATGAAAATCAAAACTGAAATTACTATCATCATTTAAAAATTTAAACCTTACAATTTTGTATCACAATTTAATTTTTAACTTTATTTAAAAGATATAAAATTTATTTACTTGTTATTTTTGCTAAATTTTCGATTTCACCCATGTTCGATTCAGTGAAATTATGAAAAAGGTGCACAACGATTGCCAAAATATAAGTTAAAGGGTGCACTCTGATTTTACCAAACTTCTAATACACATTTATTTTTTCACCAAAGTTGGGGTGAAAAATGTAATTAACTCTATTTATTTCAAGTAATACGCGTTTCATAAAATATAGCAAATTCAAAATCATTTTTCTGGTATAAGCCGTAGGTTTACAAATATTGTCAATTTTGTAATAATTATCCAATGAGTGAGAATTGAATTAAGCACAGGTGCACAACAACAATAAGTTCTTACCACTAACCATGAGCTATTGAAGAACAAGCTAGAAATAAACTTTCTGAAATAAAAAATAAATTGTATTTAGAAAATCTACCTAGTTGATTCTTGAAATGCCTGAGAGATGTAACGAGATATCATTCTAAAAGTGGTGTAATACTATGTTAACTGTAATATTAAACGAGTTGGAATTCCTGCTCGATTTTGGCTTATTTAACTAAACAAGCTGAACAAAGTTCAATTAAACTGATTCGAGTCGGGCGAGTTTGCCAACCACCATGTTCGAACGTGGGCTCACCGGTTCGAGTTATAGCTCTAGGTATGTCTCTTATTTTAAAAAAATGACAGTATGATATGAGAAATAATTAACACTTTTTGGCTCATATTATATAAATTATCAAACAAGATCACTTATGTTCAGTATTTTTCGCTTTTCGTAAAAACATTCGTCAAATATATATAACTTGTCCAAATATTTCAGCAACCCGAGTCGTTCCGAATATCACTACACAATATCATAGGTTTCATATTTAAATGAAATAACATAATATATATATATATAATGAAATAAAACTACCTCATAATACTCATTACTCTACTCTACCGAAACTACCCTTTTGTTGATGTTTTGACGAAGATGGTGTAGCTGTTGGTGGGGAATCTACAAAACAATGCCCGACCGGGGGTGGTGGCCGTCAAACACCTCCGGCGTGAGAGTAATTAACTTGTGGTGGAGAATAACAAGAAACAATAATCAAAAAATAAATCTTTGGTGTTTGAGAGTTATTATGTCAGAGTGATATGGATGCAAAATTGGTGAGAGTAAATGTGAGAATTAGAGTGTGTGAGAATTGGAGTGTTCTTATATTTGTGTAACTTACACTGGTATTTTTAATGTTTGGTGTTACCTCCCGTTACCTCTTAGTTAGTCCATAGGTTTGCTCATTTCTCGGTGATAGTCATGACATGATGACATGTCTATTTTTAAGACTTGTTGTGATATTAACTACTTCCATGGAAGCTTCTTCTTGTACGTGAGTAATAAAATGATGGAATAACCTTAGTTCAAGAGCTAAGAGTCTGCTGGCATGAGGGTAACATACTTGACCCGGAAGATATTATAGTGGTGGAGGAGGGTATCATTGGTCTGGGAGGTAAAGCATTATCTTACTTCACATTTATTAGTCAACTTTGTAGATACGATAGATTTGCCACGTGATAACTTGGGGCATGGTTTGACAAGGAGGATAAAATGGTGAACTAAATGCGGGTATTATCATTGCCCCCAACTCCTGCAACTTACTTTAGTGAGTTGGAGGAGTAAATGTATGACCTTGAGGGACTTGATATTTGTGTCTTTAAAATTTTTTCCTTTCGTTGTAACCTTTTCCTTGTCGTACCTCTTTTAATTTGTATCCCAATGAGGACTTGAGGGGTATGTGCTTCATTGGTCCTCCTTGCATTGTAATATTTTTCTGAGGAATGAAACATGATTTTCTTCTATATTTGCTAGTGAGAATTTTATTTTTAGTTGTGTTTTCCCACGGGCATTACTAGCGGGTTGTGCCCCCTAGTGATGACATGGGATTAAAAGTTGAAACTTATCTAGGTATTTGGAGGGTATGAGATGTGTTTGAAGGAGAGGAAATGAAATTTGGTGTCTCCCAAATTTGATCAAGTTCAAATTGATGCCCCCCAGGCAATGCTAGCGGGTAGTGCCAAGTAGTGACGACCTTATAAGTGAAATCTGAAATTGGTGTAAGTTTTTGTAGGAAGTAGATAATTTTTTTGTGTCCCCTAAAACTTGACTAAATTCAATTTGGTGCCCTAGCGGGTAGTGTCCTCTCTAATGACGACCTTAGAAATAAAATTCAAAATTTTGTGTAAATGTTTGAATAGAAGCAGATGTGTTTGGAGAGAGTAACTAAATGTTGTTGCCTCCTTACAATTTGACTAAGTTTAATTTTGGTGCCCCTCGCATGTTATTAGTGGGTAGTACCCGCTAATAATGGTCTTATAGATAAACTTTGAAAATTGTGCATACTTTGAAGTGTGGTAAATGAGTTGAAGGAAGATAAACAAATTTTGGTGCCACATGAAATTTTTTATGTGTATTTTGGTGAAAGATGCTTTGAATGAGGGTATTGCAAGAGGGTAAAATTGTTTGAAGGAGGGTATTTTATATAATTTTGGAGGAGGGTACTAAAGGAGGTTAAAATATTTGAAGGAGGGTAAATTTTTTTGATCCTCTCTTAAAATTATCCCAAGTGTGAATTTAATGCCTTCTTGTAGTTTATATGTATTTTGCAGGAGGGTAAAATTTTTGAAGAAGGGTAAACAATTTTGACGCCCTCTTGAAATTGTTTGAAGTACGAATTTGGTGCCCCCCTTGTAGTTTATATGTATTTTGGAGGAGGGTACTTGAAGGAAGGTAAAAACAAATGACGCCCTCTTGAAATTGTACTAAATGTGAATTTGGTGTCATCCTCATAGTTTATATGTATTTTGGAGAAAGGTAGTGAAGGAGGATAAAAAACTTTGACGCCCTCGTGAAATTATACAAAGTGTGAATTTGGTGTCCTTATAGTTTATATGTATATTGAAGGATGGTAGTGAAAGAGGGTAAAAATTTTGAAGGAGGGTAAAAACGTTTGACCTCTCTTAAAATTGTTCTAAGTATGAATTTGGTGCCCTCCTTGTATGTAATATATAAGTGATGATGTCAAAGATCACTGAAGATAACAATATCATTAGTGTCTCTGATCAAAGTATGAAGCAATCCAGATGGACATCTGATCTAAGGAGAAAATTAATGAACTGTTATTTTTGGTAATCAGAAACTTGGGGCCAACCCTAAGTAAGTTGCATTGTTATCTTAATTTATTTTGTACTTGTAGCACTTAAAGTCTGTAAAAATGCAAAGGAGCAGACTGAAGTCTTTTTCCTAAAACAGTATCAAAACTAAGGATTCAATCTGGAAGAAGATCAAGAAGATCATGCCTCAGAAGAATTTTGAAGAAGTTTGGAGTTGAATAAATCTGTTTGGAGAAAAATACTCTAAGTTAAGATCTCTACAAGTCACAGATTTAATGTTATAGAGAAGTCATTCGAGAACTCCAGAATGGCTTACCGAGAAGTGAGGATAGCTACTAGAGAACTCAGGAAGATATCGACAAGCCAAAGTGAAGAACTGAAGATTGGAGATATCGACAAGTCATTCCTTCACTAGAGAACTCAGAGTTATCGACAAGTCTACATTCAGTAGAGAACTCTGAGTTATCGATAAGTTAAGTTCCACTAGAGAACTCAGAGATATCGATAAGTCAAAATTCACTAGAGAACTGAAAAAGAGAAAGTCTCCATGGATAGTAGCCTGTAATTAATATTGATTTGAGTCACTTGACAATGTGATGTACAACAACATTGTCAACTGTGACACTGCCAAGCAAATATGGGAAAAGATTGAGATACTCTGTGAAGGAACTGAAGAAGTTAGGTCAAACCAAAGAAGAATACTGATTTCACAGTATGAGGGGTTCATGGCTAAACCAAAGGAAAGCATTACTAATGTGTTTGAAAGATTCAATAAGCTGATAAATGACTTGCAACTTCATGACAAATACTATGAAGCTGAAAAAGTGAATCTAAAGTTCCTGCTTACTCTCCCTGATCATTTGGAACAGAAAATCTCAGCAATCAGGGAAAGGAGAGACTTAAGCAGAATAACACTGGGAGTTCTATATGGAATTCTCAAAACATATGAACTAGAGATGATTCAAAGACAATTATTGAGATCTGGTCAAGGACATGTTGTGGATGGATCAAGTGCTTTAATTGTAAATGAAGGTCAAACATCCAATGATGAACCAAGATCTCAAACTCCAGTTGCCTCAGCAAGAGAGCAAAGAACAAATGATTCATAGGAACAAGTCATTCTGGAATTGGAAAAAGATGAGTTCTATACTCTTGAAGAACTGGATGAGCTAGATTAGTCAATGACTTAATTGACTAGGAAATTCTCTAATATTAGAGTAAATAAGCCAATATACTTCAAGAATAAAGGACAGTTTCAACAAAGACAACAGCTGGAAGGAAAAATGGAAGTACAATTCTGATAGCAAGAATGACTACAAAACTGGATCTGTTGACAGGTCTAAGATAAGGTGCTTCAATTGTGATGAACTGGATCACTTTGCTACAGAATGCAGGAAACCCAAGAAGGTAATAAAAGATAAAGCTTATCTTGAACTTGAAGCAAAGTATGAAGCTCTTCTGAAGAAACAACAAAGCAAAGCTTATATTGCAGAAGGTAAAAGTTGGGATGACTGTGAAATTGATGAAGATGAAAAACTTGGAAACTATGCATTCATGGCTTTGGAGCAAGGAGAATCATCCTCATCTAAATCACAGGTACCAACTCCTACCACCATGATTTAAATGTGAATCAATATAAGGAAACTGTTGAGAAGATGAGCACATAAATGTTTCACATCCACAGAAGCATGGTTGCTGCTAATGAAGAAGTTAACAGATTAACAAAGTTAAATGAGAAGCTTGAGAATGAAAAACAAGGAACCAAATTGTTGACAATGGAGCTTGAAGCTTTGAAACAAGAAAATGGTTATTTAAAGAACAAGCTCAAGTGTGCAAATGAGATTGATGTTGTGTTAAGGGAAAAAATGGAGAAAAATGAAGTAAGGTTGAAGTCTTTCAATAATGTATTTAAATTGGTTGGTCAATACCATGAGGAAAATCAAACCATGTGCAAATATTGCTATTGGTCTTGATTATGATGCTTTGAATAGCAAAAAGAAGAACATAAGGCATAAAGAAAAAGCAACAGAGAATGAAAATGTTCCAGCAATGCTGAAAAAGGTTGGGTCACCTATGTTCAAGGCTTGTGAAGTAGACTTCAGTGAAGAAGAATTTATTATCAAGCAAGAAATTGCAGATGAGAATAATGAAAAGAAAAATGACAACTCAACTCAATCTTCCAAGGCTGAAGAAAATCTCATAAACAGTCAAAGCACCAAGACTCTTGTCAAAGAAACCAAGATTGAAGATGCAAGAAAGAAGAAGAAAAATAGAAATGGGAGAATAGGGATAAACAAAAGCAATAATTTGGATTATGTTGCAGATGCTCCTGGAAAGAAATATGAAAAATGTGGCTCTGCAAATCATCTAACTCACCTTTGTAAAAGGTTGTTAGTTAGCCAACTGAAGGAGC
>NW_027419453.1:0-32112 GCF_009905375.1 Apium graveolens
ACCCCTTTGAGTTTTCACCAAAAACTCCATTTCAGCCATATCTACTCGGTTTCTCATCCGAATTCCGCGAAATATGGCTCGGTTCAAATTAAAATATCAATATGGATTAAAGTATGTGAAAATATCCGTATTGCATCCCGACTCAGTATCGGAGAAAAAACCGTGTACTAACCCCTTTGTGTTTTCACCGAAAACTCCATTTCAGCCAAATCTACTCGGTTTCTCGTCAAAATTCCGTGAAATATGGCTCGGTTCAAATTAAAATATCAATATGTATTAAAGTATGTGAAAATATCCATAATGCATCCCGACTCAGTGTCGGAGAAAAAACCGTGTACTGAACCCTTTTAGTTTTCACCGAAAACTGCATTTCAGCCAAATCTACTCGGTTTCTCGTCCGAATTCCGCGAAATATGGCTCGGTTCAAATTAAAATATCAATATGGATTAAAGTATGTAAAAATATCCATAATGCATCCCGACTCAGTATCGGAGAAAAAACCGTGTACTAACCCCTTTGAGTTTTCACCGAAAACTCTATTTCAGCCAAATCTACTCGGTTTCTCGTCCGAATTCCGCGAAATATGGCTCGGTTCAAATTAAAATATCAATATGGATTAAAGTAAGTGAAAATGTCCATAATGCATCCCGACTCAGTATCGGAGAAAACACCGTGTACTGACCCCTTTGAGTTTTCACCGAAAACTCCATTTCAGCCAAATCTACTCGGTTTCTCGTCCGAATTCCGTGAAATAAGGCTGGGTTCAAATTAAAATATCAATATGGATTAAAGTATGTGAAAATACCTATAATGGATCCCGAGTCAATATCGGAGAAAAAACCGTGTACTGACCCCTTTGAGTTTTCACCGAAAACTCCATTTCAGCCAAATCTACTCGGTTTCTCGTCCGAATTCTGCGAAATATGGCTCGGTTCAAATTAAAATATCAATATGGATTAAAGTATGTGAAAATTTCCATAATGCATCCCAACTCAGTATCGGAGAAAAAACCGTGTACTAACCCCTTTGTGTTTTCACCGAAAACTCCATTTCAGCCAAATCTACCCGGTTTCTCGTCCGAATTCCGCGAAATATGGCTCGGTTCAAATTAAAATATCAATATGGATTAAAGTATGTGAAAATATCCATAATGCATCCCGACTCAGTATCGGAGAAAAAACCGTGTACTAACCCCTTTGAGTTTTCACCAAATACTCCATTTCAGCCAAATCTACTCGGTTTCTCGTCCGAATTCCGCGAAATATGGCTCGGTTCAAATTAAAATATCAATATGGATTAAAGTATGTGAAAATATCCATAATGCATCCCGACTCAGTATCGGAGAAAAAACCGTGTACTGACCCCTTTGAGTTTTCACCAAAAACTCCATTTCAGCCATATCTACTCGGTTTCTCATCCGAATTCCGCGAAATATGGCTCGGTTCAAATTAAAATATCAATATGGATTAAAGTATGTGAAAATATCCGTATTGCATCCCGACTCAGTATCGGAGAAAAAACCGTGTACTAACCCCTTTGTGTTTTCACCGAAAACTCCATTTCAGCCAAATCTACTCGGTTTCTCGTCAAAATTCCGCGAAATATGGCTCGGTTCAAATTAAAATATCAATATGTATTAAAGTATGTGAAAATATCCATAATGCATCCCGACTCAGTGTCGGAGAAAAAACCGTGTACTGAACCCTTTTAGTTTTCACCGAAAACTGCATTTCAGCCAAATCTACTCGGTTTCTCGTCCGAATTCCGCGAAATATGGCTCGGTTCAAATTAAAATATCAATATGGATTAAAGTATGTGAAAATATCCATAATGCATCCCGACTCAGTATCGGAGAAAAAACCGTGTACTAACCCCTTTGAGTTTTCACCGAAAACTCTATTTCAGCCAAATCTACTCGGTTTCTCGTCCGAATTCCGCGAAATATGGCTCGGTTCAAATTAAAATATCAATATGGATTAAAGTAAGTGAAAATGTCCATAATGCATCCCGACTCAGTATCGGAGAAAACACCGTGTACTGACCCCTTTGAGTTTTCACCGAAAACTCCATTTCAGCCAAATCTACTCGGTTTCTCGTCCGAATTCCGCGAAATAAGGCTCGGTTCAAATTAAAATATCAATATGGATTAAAGTATGTGAAAATACCTATAATGGATCCCGAGTCAATATCGGAGAAAAAACCGTGTACTGACCCCTTTGAGTTTTCACCGAAAACTCCATTTCAGCCAAATCTACTCGGTTTCTCGTCCGAATTCCACGAAATATGGCTCGGTTCAAATTAAAATATCAATATGGATTAAAGTATGTGAAAATTTCCATAATGCATCCCAACTCAGTATCGGAGAAAAAACCGTGTACTAACCCCTTTGTGTTTTCACCGAAAACTCCATTTCAGCCAAATCTACTCGGTTTCTCGTCCGAATTCCGTGAAATATGGCTCGGTTCAAATTAAAATATCAATATGGATTAAAGTATGTGAAAATATCCATAATGCATCCCGACTCAGTATCGGAGAAAAAACCGTGTACTGACCCCTTTGAGTTTTCACCAAAAACTCCATTTCAGCCATATCTACTCGGTTTCTCATCCGAATTCCGCGAAATATGGCTCGGTTCAAATTAAAATATCAATATGGATTAAAGTATGTGAAAATATCCGTATTGCATCCCGACTCAGTATCGGAGAAAAAACCGTGTACTAACCCCTTTGTGTTTTCACCGAAAACTCCATTTCAGCCAAATCTACTCGGTTTCTCGTCAAAATTCCGTGAAATATGGCTCGGTTCAAATTAAAATATCAATATGTATTAAAGTATGTGAAAATATCCATAATGCATCCCGACTCAGTGTCGGAGAAAAAACCGTGTACTGAACCCTTTTAGTTTTCACCGAAAACTGCATTTCAGCCAAATCTACTCGGTTTCTCGTCCGAATTCCGCGAAATATGGCTCGGTTCAAATTAAAATATCAATATGGATTAAAGTATGTAAAAATATCCATAATGCATCCCGACTCAGTATCGGAGAAAAAACCGTGTACTAACCCCTTTGAGTTTTCACCGAAAACTCTATTTCAGCCAAATCTACTCGGTTTCTCGTCCGAATTCCGCGAAATATGGCTCGGTTCAAATTAAAATATCAATGTTGATTAAAGTATGTGAAAATATCCATAATGCATCCCGACTCAGTATCGGAGAAAAAACCGTGTACTGACCCCTTTGAGTTTTCACCGAAAACTCTATTTCAGCCAAATCTACCCGGTTTCTCGTCCGAATTCCGCAAAATATGGCTCGGTTCAAATTAAAATATCAATATGGATTAAAGTATGTGAAAATATCCATAATGCATCCCGACTCAGTATCGGAGAAAAAACCGTGTACTAACCCCTTTGAGTTTTCACCAAATACTCCATTTCAGCCAAATCTACTCGGTTTCTCGTCCGAATTCCGCGAAATATGGCTCGGTTCAAATTAAAATATCAATATGGATTAAGGTATGTGAAAATATCCATAATGCATCCCGACTCAGTATCGGAGAAAAAACCGTGTACTGACCCCTTTGAGTTTTCACCAAAAACTCCATTTCAGCCATATCTACTCGGTTTCTCATCCGAATTCCGCGAAATATGGCTCGGTTCAAATTAAAATATCAATATGGATTAAAGTATGTGAAAATATCCGTATTGCATCCCGACTCAGTATCGGAGAAAAAACCGTGTACTAACCCCTTTGTGTTTTCACCGAAAACTCCATTTCAGCCAAATCTACTCGGTTTCTCGTCAAAATTCCGCGAAATATGGCTCGGTTCAAATTAAAATATCAATATGGATTAAAGTAAGTGAAAATATCCATAATGCATCCCGACTCAGTATCGGAGAAAACACCGTGTACTGACCCCTTTGAGTTTTCACCGAAAACTCCATTTCAGCCAAATCTACTCGGTTTCTCGTCCGAATCCCGCGAAATATGGCTCGGTTCAAATTAAAACATCAATATGGATTAAAGTATGTGAAAATATCCATAATGTATCCCGACTCAGTATCGGAGAAAAAACCATGTACTAACCCCTTTGAGTTTTCACTGAAAACTCCATTTCACCCAAATCTACTCGGTTTCTCGTCTGAATCCCGCGAAAAATGGCTCGGTTCAAATTAAAACATCAATATGGATTAAATTATGTGAAAATTTCCATAATGCATCCCGACTCAGTATCGGAGAAAAAACCGTGTACTAACCCCTTTGAGTTTTTCACCGAAAACTCCATTTCAGCCAAATCTACTCGATTTCTCGTCCGAATTCCGCGAAATATGGCTCGGTTCAAATTAAAATATCAATATGGATTAAAGTATGTGAAAATATCCATAATGCATCCCGACTCAGTATTGGGGAAAAAACAGTGTACTAACTAACCCCTTTGAGTTTTCACCGAAAACTCCATTTCAGCCAAATCTCCTCGGTTTCTCGTCCGAATTTCGCGAAATATGGCTCGGTTCAAATTAAAACATCAATATGGATTAAATTATGTGAAAATATCCATAATGCATCCTGACTCAGTATCGGAGAAAAAACCGTGTACTAACCTGTTGTGGATAAAAAACTAAGGTTATTACTTGCTGTATTTAATACTAAGATTCGGGAGCTCAAGGCCTTTAATGGCTGCTCTCGTGTTTCGTGACTCAATCTGCCTTTACGAGATGCCTACGTATCTCTGTGAATTAGAGAATCAAGCCAAAAAACGTAGTTCTGATTGGTGGGGGTGAGACCCCTTATATAGATATTGGGAGTCCTTGAATTGGACTTGGTATAGGAGACTTGGTGGGCAAGTCTCATAGTTAGAATGGACTTTGGAGTCCTAGATAGTAGGAAACTGATTTCTTATCCTTTTAGGTCCCCTTGAGGCTAATCTACAAGGATTTATATCCTTATCAGGACTCTTCTCAATAGCTGACTTTTCCCTTATTAATTAATTACGAAATTAATTAATAATCAGGGTTTTTGGGCCTTCTTTATTCCATCAGGCCTGATCTGATCCACCAGGCCTGATCAACGTGTTAACCTTTCTGGTCTGAATATCATACATCTTCTTATTGGGCCCAGCAGCCCATTAATGTAATATTTAATTATAAAATCAGGATTTATTTATCCCTATCATTTGCCCCCCAACTTTTGGGAAACATCGGTTAGGTTTCACAGAAGTTAAGTCTATTCATTCCCTTGCAGGGTTTCGTTTTTGCGTAAAGTGTGGAGCGACCTACACGTTTACGATGAATTTTCCTTTTATTCAGGATTTATTTTAATTTCCAGGAATTTTTTTCCTTATTTCCGGGATTTTTCCCTTAATTTCTGGATTTTCCGTTATTTTCTGGGATTTTCCCTAATTTTCTGGGATTTTTCCCTAATTTTCTGGGATTTTCCCTAATTTTCTGGATTTCCCCCTAATTTTCTGGGATTTTCCCCTAATTTTCTGGGATTTTTCCTAATTTTCTGGATTTTTCCCTAATTTTCTGGGATTTTCCCCTAATTTTCTGGGATTTTTCCCTAATTTTCTGGGATTTTCCCTAATTTTCTGGGATTTTTCAGATTTCCAGCCCTTTTTCGACCAGGATCCTAGTCAAAATTTTGACCAGGATCCTAGTCGAAAATAGGGGTCAGCCTTGCCATCCTGGTCGAAGGATTTCGACTAGGATCCACGACCTGGAATTCGACCAGGATCCTAGTCGAAATTTCGACCAGGATCCTAGTCAAAAATAGGGGTCAGCCTTGCCATCCTGGTTGAAGGATTTCGACTAGGATCCACGACCTGGAATTCGACCAGGATCCTAGTCGAAATTTCGACCAGAATTCTGCTCGATTTTTGTTTTTGTTTTTTTTTTTTTTTTTTTTTTTTGGTTCTCTTGATTCCCTTCGACTAGGATTCACGACCTGGATTTCGACTAGGATCCTAGTCGAACCTTCGACCTGGATCTAGGTCGAAAATTTGTCCTTTTCCTTGAAAAATATCATGCTTGATTTGGGAATTCGACCTCAATCCTGGTCTTTTTTTCCTGGATTTCGACCTCAATCCTGGTCTTTTTTACCCGTAATTTTCGGGTGTCTGTTCGAAAGAATTCGAATAGAATTCACGACCTCAAATTCGACCTCAATCCTGGTCTTTATTGGGCTTCTTCTTTATTCAACTTGGAATGGGCCTTACTTGGACCTTCTCTTTTTTCAAATCCTAATTGGATTTGGGCTTTGATTTGGGCTTGTATCCTTCCAAATCTTAATTGGACTTGGGCCTCTATTTTTCCAAATCCTAATTGGATTTGGGCCTTTTATCTGGCCTCTTCCTAATTATAATTGGACTTTAATATATTTAAATACCTCCTTTAGAATTCTCTAGAATTCTTGGGAATATTCTTGAATTTTTCTTCCCTATTCATTTATTTCCTTTAGAATTTCTTGGAGTATTCTGGAACGTTCCACTTTGGGCCTTTCTTCTTTGGGCTTTTAAACTTACTGGGCTTTTTGTCCCTTAAGACTATCGATTTGTGTTTAGCCTCAACCAGGCTTTTCTGATCGTTTTCTAGTAAATGTTCTATTCTTCATGAAACTTGTTTTCGTGGATGTCCTAGTCTTCACGAAATTTGTTCTCATGGACTCTTTAGTCTTCGCGGAACTTGTTCTCATTGGGCGCCTAATTTTTCAAGAATTCTCAAGGAATTTCATAGGAGTTCCACCAGAAAACCTTTAGGAGGGTCTGGATCAACCCTACATAGGTTCCCATCGGCTATGAGGCCTTCATGTGGCCCGGTCGGCGAATTCTGCTCTTTTTGGACGTTTGGCCCTTTTTCTAGTGAGCGTTATGTACTTGTTCTTGTGAACATTCTATTCTTCACGGAACTTATTTTCCTCTGTGAAGGTTCTAGTCGGCCTAATCCTTCCTTGTGGAGGGCTAGGCGTCACTGACTCTTGGTAGCCGTGAGCGTCTTACTCTTCGTGAAACTTATTTCCCTTCGTAAGGGTTCTAGTCTTTACGAAACTTGTTTTCGTGGAAGTTCTTGTCTTCATTAGGAGCATCCCTTGGCTCTAGTTCATGGTTTTCTTGGAACCTTCTTTTAGGGGCCATCCCTATTAGTTCAGGACGTCTCTAGACGTTCCTTTGAGGACATCCTAGTCGGCCTAACCCTCCATGTGGAGGAGTCAGCTTCAAGGACTCTTGGTCGGCCATAGAGACCAAGCCCTTGAGGCCCTTGGTCGGCCGTAACCTTAATGTCTAGAGCTTCTTGGCCCTGTGGGATCCTATTTCATGGAAGTTCTTGAACTTCAATATTCTCAATATCAATTCGTGGATTTGACTTCTCTCTTTTTTATTCGAGGGAGTGCATTGCCGGGTGGGGACCTCATCCAAGGAACCTTGTTAAAGTTAGCCTAACCCCTCTTATCTTTCCATTGGTTAAGTTTGTTCCAATTAGGCGAACAGCTTCTTGAGGCGGGGATGTGCGGGGCTCATGCCTTGTATTTGGTACATCTATTCTTTTTTAGAACTTTCAGTACTTCACAAATTAAAGGAGGAGCTTGGCTGGCTTAGGACATCCCTTGGAGGCCGGTCTGGCGGAGCCCTTTCTAAGGGATCTCCAGTTGGTCAGGCTTTCTCTTGAGGCTGATCAGCCTTCTTTGGTAGGCTGGAGTTTGTAATGTGGACTCCAATTGACCATATACATTTTGTGAAGTTAGATTTCTAATATCTTTTTCTTATTAGGCCAACGCCTACTTCGCAGCTTCTTTCACTAGGAGTGCAAAATGAAGGAGTGAGCACATGGCCTTGGAGGCATTGATGAAGAAACTTGAGAGAAAGTTTTAGGACTGGGATTCTAGAGCTCTCTTAGCGTTTATCGACGGTCAGAAGACTTATTCAAGATGATGGACACCCATGATGATGCGTTAATATGTCCATTGGCTCTGTTCATAGCTCTTACCCGGATATGGTAAATTTGCGGGGCTTTCCTAGCCTTTGGGTTATTTCTGAGGTTACCATTATTGGCCAATCATCTGATTTTGGACTATAGATTGTCCTTCAGTGTTTAGGCCTTGCATGGCTTTGTTTGTCGTGTGTGGCTTTTATCTATTTACGGTCCTTTATGGACTTGAACATCTTCAGTATGTAACCTAATTGTTCATCATGACTTGATTTCTGATCCTTCAGGATCTCATGCATTTGTAGTTTGATTTCATATTCGTCTTTTATTTTTGATACTTTGGTCCTTCGGGAATTTTATTCATTGGATGCTCGTACACTGGTCGACCTTATTCCTCCATTTACTACTAAGTACCACGAACATGTCTTTCATGTCCTGAACATATTAAACCTTCAGCTTCGAAACGTGCCAGGTATGAGGCACTTTGTCACTGCTCAGGGTTTCCGACTTGTAGGATCCTCGTCCTCATGTTTTCTTGACCTTATACGGTCTTTCCCAGTTAGGGATTAGCATTTCTTTCTCTTCAACTCCCGAAGCCTCAATCTTTCTTAAGATCAAGCCTCTTTGGTAAAAGAACCTTTCTTTAACCCTTAGGTTGTAATAGAATGAAGCCTTTTTCTGATATTATACTATCTTTGCATGTGCCTCATCTCGCACTTCATCAATTAGATCCAGGGCTAACCTCTGCCCTTCCTCATTTTCTACAGCATTGAAAGTCTGAATCCTTGGAGAGGAATGCGATATCTCCACGGGAACTACTGCTTCTGCCCCATATGCCAACACGAAAGGAGTTGCTCCTGTCGTGACTCTACAGGTAGTCCTATAGGCCCATAATATTGGAAGTATCTCATCCACCCAATTATTTCTTGACTTCTCGATCCTCTTTTTTAGTCCATCCAGGATTATCCGATTTGCTACCTCTGCTTGCCCATTGGCTTGCGGGTGAGCCACAGAGGTGAATCGTAACTCAATTTCATTTTCTTCACAATACTTCTTGAATTCCTCATTGTTGAATTGTGTTCCATTGTCAGTGACGAGGATACGGGGAATTCCATATCGGCACATAATGTTTTCCCACAGGAATTGTGCAACCTGCTTAGTTGTGATTTTGGCCAAAGGTTTGGCTTCGATCCACTTGGTGAAATAATCAATGGCTACAATCAGAAACTTCCTTTGTGCTGTGGCATAGGAAAAGGCCCTAGAATATCCATCCCCCACATAGCAAAGGGAATAGGTGAGTTGATAGAGGTCAGCATCTCGGGGGGTTGTCTGGCGACTGGTGCATGCTTCTGACAGCGATCACACTTCTTTACATATTCTTTGGCATCAGCCATCATTCCTGGCCAATAGAAGCCTAAACGGGTTATCTTATGAGCCAAGGCCCTGCCCCCCAAGTGTTGCCCACAAATACCTCCATGCACTTCCTCAAGTGCTAAGCGTGCCTCATCGGGCCTGAGATACCTCAAGTAAGGAACCACGAAAGATCTTTTATATAGAATCCCATCTATCAAAGAGTACCTTAGTGCTCGAACAGTTAACTTCCGTGCCTCAATTGCATCGCTTGGCAACCAACCGGTCTGAATGTGAGCCTTGATGGGATCAATCCATGACGTCCCCAAGCCTATGGGAGCCACAAGCTTAACATCTATGCTTCGTGTCTTCAAAACACGGAAGTACACACTTCCTGAACTTTCTTCAATCTCAGATGAAGCAAACTTTGATAGCGCATCTGCTTTAGCATTTTCTTCCCTTGGAATGTGTTCAACATGGCATTCATTAAATTGGGTCATCACAGCCCTTACTAGGCGAACATACTTAGCCATCGTATCATCTCTTGCCTCAAATTCTCCCTTTACCTGGGATATGATCAACTTCGAGTCTCCACGGACCTTTAAGTTTTTGACTCTAAGTGTCCCAGCTAGACCAAGGCCAGCAATCAGGGCTTCATACTCTGCCTCATTGTTTGTGGTTGGGAAGTCTAGCTTCATGGCATACTCAATTAAGAACCCATCAGGGCTTTGCAAAACCAACCCTGCTCCACTGGAATTTGTTTTTGATGCTCCATCAAAATAGAGAACCCAATATTCTTTCTCCTTGTCATTCTTCTCCCTGTCCCCATTGTCGACTCCGACTCCCTTGTCTTGAGGTATGGTATCTTCCTGCCCCCCGACTTCTTGGTTGGGTATGGTACATTCCACCACGAAGTCAGCTAGTGCCTGGGCTTTTATCGCCGTACGTGGCTTATACTTGAGATCGAACTCTCCCAACTCTATTGCCCACTTAATCAGTCTCCCACTTGCCTTGGGACTGTGAATAATATTTCTCAGTGGCTGATTTGTTAGCACTTCAATTTGGTGAGCTTGAAAATAAGGACGCAGCTTTCTTGAAGCCATTACCAAGGCTAAGGCGAATTTCTCAATGGCGGAATAATTCAACTCAGCACCATGCAAAATTTTGCTGACATAGTATACGGGTTTCTGGACTTTCAGTTCCTCATTAACCAACACCGCGCTCAAGGCGCTCTCTGAAACAGCCAAGTACAAGAATAAAACTTCATTCAGAACTGGCTTGGCCAACAACGGGGCCTGGCCCATATATTTCTTTAACTCTTCAAATGCCTTCTGATTTTCCTCACTCCATACAAAGTCTTTGATGTTCTTTAGTGACTTGAAAAATGACAAGCACTTGTCTCCTGACTTGGAAATGAATCGTCCTAACGCAGCAACCCTTCCTGTGAGCTTCTGAACATCCTTGACAGTTTTGGGGGGTTCCATGTCCAGGATTGCCTTTATTTTATCGGGATTTGCCTCAATTCCCCTCTTCGAGACCATCAATCCCAAGAATTTTCCAGATCCTACTCCGAAAGCACACTTCGTCAGATTCAACATCATCTTGTGGTACCTCAGGACCTCAAAAGCTTCCCTTAAATGGGCTATATGATCAGTCTTTACTAGACTCTTGACTAACATGTCATCAACATAGACTTCCATAGTCTTACCAATAAGATCCTTAAAAATTCTATTCACCAACCTTTGATAGGTGGCTCCTGCATTCTTGAGACCAAACGCCATAACAAGATAACAATAAACACCAAAGTCAGTGATAAATGATACCTTTGAAATGTCATCCTTATGCATTTTGATCTGGTTGTATCCGCTAAACCCATCCATAAAACTCAGCATCTCATGTCCAGCGGTGGCATCAATCAAAGTATCAATTCTAGGCAGCGGAAAACAGTCTTTGGGGCATGCATCATTCAGATCGGTGAAGTCTATACACATCCTCCACTTTCCATTAGCCTTCTTTACCATTACAGGGTTTGCTAACCATTCCGGAAATTGAATCTCCTCAATGAAACCAGCCTCTAAGAGCTTTTCCACTTCCTGCTTTATAGCCTCTTGTCTTTCCGGGGCAAAATTTCTTTTCTTTTGTTTCACTGTCTTCCGGCTTGGATCTACGTTTAGCTTGTGAGTAATTAACTCCGGGTCTATGCCTGGCATATCAGCTGCTGACCATGCAAACACATCACTATTTTCTTGCAAAAATTTCACTAACTTCCCTCTAAGGGGCTCCTCTAATGTGGCTCCAATGAAAGCCGTCCTCTCAAGATTCTCGGGGTCTAAAGGAACCGAGACCAATTCTTCTGCTGGCCTTCCTCTATTCTCATCATTTTCTCGAACATCCATATCTTCAATAGGAAGAACCTGCCCCCCGACTCCATCTGCCCTCAAAGAGGCCACATAACAGCTTCTAGCCATTTTTTGATCTCCTCTCTCTTCTCCAATCCCGTTTCGGGTGAGAAACTTCATGACTGAATGGTAGGAAGAGGGGACTGCCTTGAAGGCATGTATCCCTGTTCTCCCCATGATAGCATTATAAGTTGAACTAGCCTTTACCACTACGAAATCCAGCATCTGCGTTGCTTGCCTTGGCTCCGTACCTATGGTGGTTGGCAACTTGATTATCCCTTCCACAGGACATTCTACTCCAGCAAATCCATATATCTGCATGTCGGTTGGTGTTAACTGGGAGTCATTATACCCCATCCTTAGAAAGGTGTCATGGAGCAAGATATCCACAGAAGCACCATTATCCACAAGGATCCTCTTAACCGGGCTATTTCCTATTATTGGTGTTATGACCAGCGGGTCGTCATGGGGAAACTTCACACCCTCTAGGTCGGAATCATCAAAAGCCAATGTTACTTCTGTCCTGGCCCTCTTCGGGGCTTCTCCAACAATATGCATAACCTCTCTAGTATATGCCTTTCTGGAATTTTTGGACAATCCAGCAGCAGTTGGACCTCCAAAGATCGTGTTTATCACAGGCCCTCGAGGTCTCGGCCCTCCATAAATGGTGTTTATAACTGGTCCTCTAGGCTGGGGGTTTCGCCCCTGATCGTCTTGGTCCCTCCTACGATCTTCAAAGTTCTTCCTTCCATTATTATTT
The DNA here is from genome assembly GCF_009905375.1 of Apium graveolens. Taxonomy (NCBI): domain Eukaryota; kingdom Viridiplantae; phylum Streptophyta; class Magnoliopsida; order Apiales; family Apiaceae; genus Apium; species Apium graveolens. The sequence goes on from NW_027419453.1 coordinate 12,425, forward strand.
CTGTCCCCTCCATCTCCAGCATACTTGTTTAATCTTCCTTTTCGAATCAAAAACTCAATTTCATCTTTCAATTGCCTACACTCATCGGTGTCATGGCCAACATCTTTGTGAAACCTACAATACTGTGCCCTTATCTAGCTTGGCGGGATCAGCCTTCAAGGGCTTAGGCCAGCGAATATCTCTGTCTTTCTCAATCTCCATCAAAATCTGACTTCTGGGAGCATTCAGCTTAGCGTATTCAGTGAACTTTTGCCCAGGTCCTCCCTTCTTGGGGGTTGAATCAGGGTTTTTCTCGGTTCTAGGATATTTGTCCTTTGCAATATATTCCAAATCAGTTTTTCGCTTCTTGCCTCCAGTGGGCTCATTACTTACTATGGTCTTCCTCATGCTTTCTTCAACCTTGATAAACTTCCCTGCTCTCTCTTGGAGTTGCAACATGTTTTCAGGGGGACGTTTGGCCAAGGACATCTTGAAAAACTCATCCCTGGTTCCTTGTTGTAGTGCTATCATGGCTACCTTATCATCAAGGTCTGGGACTTTTAAAGCCTCCTTTGTAAAACGATTCAGGTAATCTCTCAAGGATTCCTTAGCTCCCTGCACAAGACTCATAAGGGATGCTGAACTTTTCTCATGGACTCTTCCACTGATGAATTGCTTAATAAAAGCCTGACTTAATTCTCTGAATGATCCAATAGAATTTGGGGGTAGGCGACTGTACCATCTTTGAGCCATACCCGACAGGGTTTAAGGGAAGGCCCGACATTTTATAGCATCGTTCACGGGTTGCAGCAGCAGTGCATTAGAGAATGTCCTAACATGATTAGCGGGGTCTCCCGTGCCATCATAGGCTTTGATAGTGGGAATCTTGAATTTCCTTGAGATATGGGCATTCATTATCTCTTCTGTGAAGGGTGGAGTTGGATCATCAGGATCTCCAAGGGGAAGGAGATTGCTTGGATCAGTTCTTGGGACAGCAGCCCTTCTTCTTACCGGACCATCCAGGTCTATGATAGGAGGAGGATTTCTCCCCCTAGGAGGTATGTGGGGTCTGGTGGCTTGGTGAGCCTCCAAATCACGCCTCAGCCTTTGGATTTCAGCCTCATGAGACCTGATCTTTTCCTGCACTTCTTGGGGATTCGCCCCTGGGGTGCTTTGGGGGCGTTGCCTTCCATCGGCCATTGGCTCTTTTCCAGGATGCCTCCTTCTCGGGGCCACTTCATCATCCGAAGATTCAGAGTCTCTCTCAGTGTATGGACCAGAAAATTCCCGATCCTCAGGGATAGGATCCAAACCTCGTATATAGGGGGGCGACCGCCCTCGTGCTTCGCTTCGCCCAGCATATCCGCTTCCTCCAACCTCAGGGTGAAGGGGCATCCCATAAGGGGGGTTAGTAGTAACAATAGTTGAATATTCATACCCGACGGGTCGAGAATTCACAGGTATATGTATTTGTTGAACTTGAGGATTCGTACCTTGAATAGTCGGGGGAGTTGTCCCTTGTGGCTGAGGATGAGCTGCCCCTGTCTGGGCTTCCCCTGAGTAGATGCATAAGTTGAATGGGGAGGAACCTCCACGGTTGATGAAATCACCTGGGTTGTCTCTAATGGTGTTTCTTCCTCTAGAGCTCCAATTGTTCTCCGTGTTCTCGCCATGGTTGTTGTTGTTTTTTCCCACAGACGGCGCCAAATGTTGTGGATAAAAAACTAAGGTTATTACTTGCTGTATTTAATACTAAGATTCGGGAGCTCAAGGCCTTTAATGGCTGCTCTCGTGTTTCGTGACTCAATCTGCCTTTACGAGATGCCTACGTATCTCTGTGAATTAGAGAATCAAGCCAAAAAACGTAGTTCTGATTGGTGGGGGTGAGACCCCTTATATAGATATTGGGAGTCCTTGAATTGGACTTGGTATAGGAGACTTGGTGGGCAAGTCTCATAGTTAGAATGGACTTTGGAGTCCTAGATAGTAGGAAACTGATTTCTTATCCTTTTAGGTCCCCTTGAGGCTAATCTACAAGGATTTATATCCTTATCAGGACTATTCTCAATAGCTGACTTTTCCCTTATTAATTAATTACGAAATTAATTAATAATCAGGGTTTTTGGGCCTTCTTTATTCCATCAGGCCTGATCTGATCCACCAGGCCTGATCAACGTGTTAACCTTTCTGGTCTGAATATCATACATCTTCTTATTGGGCCCAGCAGCCCATTAATGTAATATTTAATTATAAAATCAGGATTTATTTATCCCTATCATAACCCCTTTGAGTTTTCATGGAAAACTCCATTTCAGCCAAATCCTCTCGGTTTCTCGTCCGAATCCCGCGAAATATGGCTCGGTTCAAATCAAAACATCAATATGGATTAAAGTATGTGAAAATATCCATAATGTATCCTGACTGAGTATCGGAGAAAAAACCGTGTACTAACCCCTTTGAGTTTTCACCGAAAACTCCATTTCAACCAAATCTACTCGGTTTCTCGTCCGAATCCCGCGAAAAATGGCTCGGTTCAAATTAAAACATCAATATGTATTAAATAATGTGAAAATATCCATAATGCATCCCGACTCAGTATCGGAGAAAAAACCGTGTACTAACCCCTTTGAGTTTTCACCGAAAACTCCATTTCAGCCAAATCTACTCGATTTCTCGTCCGAATCCGCGAAATATGGCTCGGTTCAAATTAAAACATCAATATGGGTTAAATTATGTGAAAATATCCATAATGCATCCCGACTCAGTATCGGAGAAAAACCCGTGTACTAACCCCTTTGAGTTTTCACCGAAAACTCCATTTCAGCCAAATCTACTCGGTTTCTCGTCCGAATCCCGCGAAATATGGCTCGGTTCAAATTAAAACATCAATATGGATTAAAGTATGTGAAAATATCCATAATGTATCCCGACTCGATATCGGAGAAAAAACCGTGTACTAACCCCTTTGAGTTTTCACCGAAAACTCCATTTCACCCAAATCTCCTCGGTTTCTCGTCCGAATCCCGCGAAAAATGGCTCGGTTCAAATTAAAACATCAATATAGATTAAATTATGTGAAAATTTCCATAATGCATCCCGACTCAGTATCGGAGAAAAAACCGTGTACTAACCCCTTTGAGTTTTTCACCGAAAACTCCATTTCAGCCAAATCTACTCGATTTCTCGTCCGAATTCCGCGAAATATGGCTCGGTTCAAATTAAAATATCAATATGGATTAAAGTATGTGAAAATATCCATAATGCATCCCGACTCAGTATTGGGGAAAAAACAGTGTACTAACCCCTTTGAGTTTTCACCGAAAACTCCATTTCAGCCAAATCTACTCGGTTTCTCGTCCGAATCCCGCGAAATATGGCTCGGTTCAAATTAAAACATCAATATGGATTAAAGTATGTGAAAATATCCATAATGTATCCCGACTCAGTATCGGAGAAAAAACCATGTACTAACCCCTTTGAGTTTTCACTGAAAACTCCATTTCACCCAAATCTACTCGGTTTCTCGTCTGAATCCCGCGAAAAATGGCTCGGTTCAAATTAAAACATCAATATGGATTAAATTATGTGAAAATTTCCATAATGCATCCCGACTCAGTATCGGAGAAAAAACCGTGTACTAACCCCTTTGAGTTTTTCACCGAAAACTCCATTTCAGCCAAATCTACTCGATTTCTCGTCCGAATTCCGCGAAATATGGCTCGGTTCAAATTAAAATATCAATATGGATTAAAGTATGTGAAAATATCCATAATGCATCCCGACTCAGTATTGGGGAAAAAACAGTGTACTAACCCCTTTGAGTTTTCACCGAAAACTCCATTTCAGCCAAATCTCCTCGGTTTCTCGTCCGAATTTCGCGAAATATGGCTCGGTTTAAATTAAAACATCAATATGGATTAAATTATGTGAAAATATCCATAATGCATCCTGACTCAGTATCGGAGAAAAAACCGTGTACTAACCCCTTTGAGTTTTCATGGAAAACTCCATTTCAGCCAAATCCTCTCGGTTTCTCGTCCGAATCCCGCGAAATATGGCTCGGTTCAAATCAAAACATCAATATGGATTAAAGTATGTGAAAATATCCATAATGTATCCTGACTGAGTATCGGAGAAAAAACCGTGTACTAACCCCTTTGAGTTTTCACCGAAAACTCCATTTCAACCAAATCTACTCGGTTTCTCGTCCGAATCCCGCGAAAAATGGCTCGGTTCAAATTAAAACATCAATATGTATTAAATAATGTGAAAATATCCATAATGCATCCCGACTCAGTATCGGAGAAAAAACCGTGTACTAACCCCTTTGAGTTTTCACCGAAAACTCCATTTCAGCCAAATCTACTCGGTTTCTCATCCGAATCCCGCGAAATATGGCTCGGTTCAAATTAAAAAATCAATATGGGTTAAATTATGTGAAAATATCCATAATGCATCCCGACTCAGTATCGGAGAAAAAACCGTGTACTAACCCCTTTGAGTTTTCACCGAAATCTCCATTTCAGCAAAATCTACTCGGTTTCTCGTCCGAATCCCGCGAAATATGGCTCGGTTCAAATTAAAATATCAATTTGGATTAAATTATTTGAAAATATCCATAATGCATCCCGACTCAGTATCGGAGAAAACACCGTGTACTAACCCCTTTGAGTTTTCACCGAAAACTCCATTTCAGCCAAATCTACTCGGTTTCTCGTTCGAATCCTGCGAAATATGGCTCGGTTAAAATTGAAACATCAATATGGATTAAATTATGTGAAAATATCCTTATTGCATCCCGACTCTGTATCGGAGAAAAAACCGTGTACTAACCCCTTTGAGTTTTCACCGAAAACTCCATTTTAGCCAAATCTCCTCGGTTTCTCGTCCGAATCCGTGAAATATGGCTCGGTTCAAATTAAAACATCAATATGGATTAAATTATGTGAAAATATCCATAATGCATTCCGACTAACTATCGGAGAAAAAACCGTGTTCTAACCCCTTTAAGTTTTCACCGAAAACTCCATTTTAGCCAAATCTACTCGGTTTTTCGTCCGAATCCCGCGAAATATGGCTCGGTTCAAATTAAAACATCAATATGGATTAAAGTATGTGAAAATATCCATAATGCATCCCGACTCAGTATCGGGGAAAAAACCGTGTACTAACCCCTTTGAGTTTTCACCGAAATCTCCATTTCAGCAAAATCTCCTCGGTTTCTCGTCCGAATCCGCGAAATATGGCTCGGTTCAAATTAAAACATCAATATGGGTTAAATTACATGAAAATATCCATAATGCATCCTGACTCAGTATCGGAGAAAAAATCGTGTACTAACCCCTTTGAGTTTTCACCGAAAACTCCATTTCAGCCAAATCTACTCAGTTTCTCGTCCGAATCCTGCGAAATATGGCTCGGTTCAAATTAAAATATAAATATGGATTAAAGTATGTGAAAATATCCATAATGCATCCCGACTCAGTATCGGAGAAAAAACCGTGTACCAACCCCTTTGAGTTTTCACCGAAAACTCCATTTCAGTCAAATCTACTCGGTTTCTCGTCCGAATCCCGCGAAATATGGCTCGGTTCAAATTAAAACATCAATATGGGTTAAATTATGTGAAAATATCCATAATGCATCCCGACTCAGTATCGGAGAAAAAACCATGTACTAACCCCTTGGAGTTTTCACCGAAAACTCCATTTCAGCCAAATCTACTCGATTTCTCGTCCGAATCCGCGAAATATGGCTCGGTTCAAATTAAAATATCAATATGGATTAAAGTATATGAAAATATCCATATTGCATCCCGACTCAGTATCGGAGAAAAAACCGTGTACTAACCCCTTTGAGTTTTCACCGAAATCTCCATTTCAGCAAAATCTACTCGGTTTCTCGTCCGAATCCCGCGAAATATGGCTCCGTTCAAATTAAAACATCAATTTGGATTAAATTATTTGAAAATATCCATAATGCATCCCGACTCAGTATCGGAGAAAAAACCGTGTACTAACCCCTTTGAGTTTTCACCGAAAACTCCATTTCAGCCAAATCTACTCGGTTTCTCGTCCGAATCCTGCGAAATATGGCTCGGTTCAAATTGAAACATCAATATGGATTAAATTATGTGAAAATATCCTTATTGCATCCCGACTCAGTATCGGAGAAAAAACCGTGTACTAACCCCTTTGAGTTTTCACCGAAAACTCCATTTCAGCCAAATCTCCTCGGTTTCTCGTCCGAATCCCGCAAAAAATGGCTCGGTTCAAATTAAAACATCAATATGGATTAAATTATGTGAAAATATCCATAATGCATCCCGACTCAGTATCGGAGAAAAAACCGTGTACTAACCCCTTTGAGTTTTTCACCGAAAACTCCATTTCAGCCCAATCTACTCGATTTCTCGTCCGAATTCCGCGAAATATGGCTCGGTTCAAATTAAAATATCAATATGGATTAAAGTATGTGAAAAAATCCATAATGCATCCCGACTCAGTATCGGGGAAAAAACCGTGTACTAACACCCCTTTGAGTTTTCACCGAAAACTCCAATTCAGCCAAATCTCCTCGGTTTCTCGTCCGAATCCCGCGAAATATGGCTCGGTTCAAATTAAAACATCAATATGGATTAAATTATGTGAAAATATCCTTATTGCATCCCGACTCAGTATCGGCGAAAAAACCGTGTACTAACCCCTTTGAGTTTTCACCGAAAACTCCATTTCAGCCAAATCTCCTCGGTTTCTCGTCCGAATCCGCGAAATATGGCTCGGTTCAAATTAAAACATCAATATGGGTTAAATTATGTGAAAATATCCATAATGCATCCCGACACAGTATCGGAGAAAAAACCGTGTACTAACCCCTTTGAGTTTTCACCGAAAACTCCATTTCAGCCAAATCTACTCGGTTTCTCGTCCGAATCCCGCGAAATATGGCTCGGTTCAAATTAAAACATCAATATGGATTAAAGTATGTGAAAATATCCATAATGTATCCCGACTCAGTATCGGAGAAAAAACCGTGTACTAACCCCTTTGAGTTTTCACCGAAAACTCCATTTCAGCCAAATCTACTCGGTTTCTCGTCTGAATCCCGCGAAAAATGACTCGGTTCAAATTAAAACATCAATATGGATTAAATTATGTGAAAATATCCATAATGCATCCCGACTCAGTATCGGAGAAAAAACCGTGTACTAACCCCTTTGAGTTTTCACCGAAAACTCCATTTCAGCCAAATCTACTCGATTTCTCGTCCGAATTCCGCGAAATATGGCTCGGTTCAAATTAAAATATCAATATGGATTAAAGTATGGGAAAATATCCATAATGCATCCCGACTCAGTATTGGGGAAAAAACAGTGTACTAACCCCTTTGAGTTTTCACCGAAAACTCCATTTCAGCCAAATCTCCTCGGTTTCTCGTCCGAATTCCGCGAAATATGGCTCGGTTCAAATTAAAACATCAATATGGATTAAATTATGTGAAAATATCCATAATGCATCCTGACTCAGTATCGGAGAAAAAACCGTGTACTAACCCCTTTGAGTTTTCATGGAAAACTCCATTTCAGCCAAATCCTCTCGGTTTCTCGTCCGAATCCCGCGAAATATGGCTCGGTTCAAATTAAAATATCAATATGGATTAAAGTATGTGAAAATATCCATAATGCATCCCGACTCAGTATCGGGGAAAAAACCGTGTACTAACCCCTTTGAGTTTTCACCGAAAACTCCATTTCAGCCAAATCTCCTCGGTTTCTCGTCCGAATCCCGCGAAATATGGCTCGGTTCAAATTAAAACATCAATATGGATTAAATTATGTGAAAATATCCATAATGTATCCCGACTCAGTATCGGAGAAAAAACCGTGTACTAACCCCTTTGAGTTTTCACCGAAAACTCCATTTCAGCCAAATCTACTCGGTTTCTCGTCCGAATCCCGCGAAATATGGCTCGGTTCAAATTAAAATATCAATATGGATTAAAGTATGTGAAAATATCCATAATGCATCCCGACTCAGTATCGGGGAAAAAACCGTGTACTAACCCCTTTGAGTTTTCACCGAAAACTCCATTTCAGCCAAATCTCCTCGGTTTCTCGTCCGAATCCCGCGAAATATGGCTCGGTTCAAATTAAAACATCAATATGGATTAAATTATGTGAAAATATCCATAATGCATCCCGACTCAGTATCGGAGAAAAAACCGTGTACTAACCCCTTTGAGTTTTCACCGAAAACTCCATTTCAGCCAAATCTACTCGGTTTCTCGTCCGAATCCCGCGAAAATATGGCTCGGTTCAAATTAAAACATCAATATGGATTAAAGTATGTGAAAATATCCATAATGCATCCCGACTCAGTATCGGAGAAAAAACCGTGTACTAACCCCTTTGAGTTTTCACCGAAAACTCCATTTCAGCCAAATCTCCTCGGTTTCTCGTCCGAATCCGCGAAATATGGCTCGGTTCAAATTAAAACATCAATATGGGTTAAATTATGTGAAAATATCCATAATGCATCCCGACTCAGTATCGGAGAAAAAACCGTGTACTAACCCCTTTGAGTTTTCACCGAAAACTCCATTTCAGCCAAATCTACTCGGTTTCTCGTCCGAATCCGCGAAATATGGCTCGGTTCAAATTAAAATATCAATATGGATTAAAGTATGTGAAAATATCCATAATGCATCCCGACTCAGTATCGGAGAAAAAACCGTGTACTAACCCCTTTGAGTTTTCACCGAAAACTCCATTTCAGCCAAATCTACTCGGTTTCTCGTCCGAATCCCGCGAAATATGGCTCGGTTCAAATTAAAACATCAATATGGATTAAATTATGTGAAAATATCCATAATGCATCCCGACTCAGTATCGGAGAAAAAACCGTGTACTAACCCCTTTGAGTTTTCACCGAAAACTCCATTTCAGCCAAATCTCCTCGGTTTCTCGTCCGAATCCCGCGAAATATGGCTCGGTTCAAATTAAAATATCAATATGGATTAAAGTATGTGAAAATATCCATAATGCATCCCGACTCAGTATCGGAGAAAAAACCGTGTACTAACCCCTTTGAGTTTTCACCGAAAACTCCATTTCAGCCAAATCTACTCGGTTTCTCGTCCGAATCCCGCGAAATATGGCTCGGTTCAAATTAAAACATCAATATGGATTAAATTATGTGAAAATATCCATAATGCATCCCGACTCAGTATCGGAGAAAAAACCGTGTACTAACCCCTTTGAGTTTTCACCGAAAACTCCATTTCAGCCAAATCTACTCGGTTTCTCGTCCGAATCCCGCGAAATATGGCTCGGTTCAAATTAAAACATCAATATGGATTAAAGTATGTGAAAATATCCATAATGCATCCCGACTCAGTATCGGAGAAAAAACCGTGTACTAACCCCTTTGAGTTTTCACCGAAAACTCCATTTCAGCCAAATCTACTCGGTTTCTCGTCCGAATCCCGCGAAATATGGCTCGGTTCAAATTAAAACATCAATATGGATTAAATTATGTGAAAATATCCATAATGCATCCCGACTCAGTATCGGAGAAAAAACCGTGTACTAACCCCTTTGAGTTTTCACCGAAAACTCCATTTCAGCCAAATCTACTCGGTTTCTCGTCCGAATCCCGCGAAATATGGCTCGGTTCAAATTAAAACATCAATATGGATTAAAGTATGTGAAAATATCCATAATGCATCCCGACTCAGTATCGGAGAAAAAACCGTGTACTAACCCCTTTGAGTTTTCACCGAAAACTCCATTTCAGCCAAATCTACTCGGTTTCTCGTCCGAATCCCGCGAAATATGGCTCGGTTCAAATTAAAACATCAATATGGATTAAATTATGTGAAAATATCCATAATGCATCCCGACTCAGTATCGGAGAAAAAACCGTGTACTAACCCCTTTGAGTTTTCACCGAAAACTCCATTTCAGCCAAATCTACTCGGTTTCTCGTCCGAATCCCGCGAAATATGGCTCGGTTCAAATTAAAATATCAATATGGATTAAAGTATGTGAAAATATCCATAATGCATCCCGACTCAGTATCGGAGAAAAAACCGTGTACTAACCCCTTTGAGTTTTCACCGAAAACTCCATTTCAGCCAAATCTCCTCGGTTTCTCGTCCGAATCCCGCGAAATATGGCTCGGTTCAAATTAAAACATCAATATGGATTAAATTATGTGAAAATATCCATAATGCATCCCGACTCAGTATCGGAGAAAAAACCGTGTACTAACCCCTTTGAGTTTTCACCGAAAACTCCATTTCAGCCAAATCTACTCGGTTTCTCGTCCGAATCCCGCGAAATATGGCTCGGTTCAAATTAAAACATCAATATGGATTAAATTATGTGAAAATATCCATAATGCATCCCGACTCAGTATCGGAGAAAAAACCGTGTACTAACCCCTTTGAGTTTTCACCGAAAACTCCATTTCAGCCAAATCTACTCGGTTTCTCGTCCGAATCCCGCGAAATATGGCTCGGTTCAAATTAAAACATCAATATGGATTAAATTATGTGAAAATATCCATAATGCATCCCGACTCAGTATCGGAGAAAAAACCGTGTACTAACCCCTTTGAGTTTTCACCGAAAACTCCATTTCAGCCAAATCTACTCGGTTTCTCGTCCGAATCCCGCGAAATATGGCTCGGTTCAAATTAAAACATCAATATGGATTAAATTATGTGAAAATATCCATAATGCATCCCGACTCAGTATCGGAGAAAAAACCGTGTACTAACCCCTTTGAGTTTTCACCGAAAACTCCATTTCAGCCAAATCTACTCGGTTTCTCGTCCGAATCCCGCGAAATATGGCTCGGTTCAAATTAAAACATCAATATGGATTAAATTATGTGAAAATATCCATAATGCATCCCGACTCAGTATCGGAGAAAAAACCGTGTACTAACCCCTTTGAGTTTTCACCGAAAACTCCATTTCAGCCAAATCTACTCGGTTTCTCGTCCGAATCCCGCGAAATATGGCTCGGTTCAAATTAAAACATCAATATGGATTAAAGTATGTGAAAATATCCATAATGCATCCCGACTCAGTATCGGAGAAAAAACCGTGTACTAACCCCTTTGAGTTTTCACCGAAAACTCCATTTCAGCCAAATCTACTCGGTTTCTCGTCCGAATCCCGCGAAATATGGCTCGGTTCAAATTAAAACATCAATATGGATTAAATTATGTGAAAATATCCATAATGCATCCCGACTCAGTATCGGAGAAAAAACCGTGTACTAACCCCTTTGAGTTTTCACCGAAAACTCCATTTCAGCCAAATCTACTCGGTTTCTCGTCCGAATCCCGCGAAATATGGCTCGGTTCAAATTAAAACATCAATATGGATTAAATTATGTGAAAATATCCATAATGCATCCCGACTCAGTATCGGAGAAAAAACCGTGTACTAACCCCTTTGAGTTTTCACCGAAAACTCCATTTCAGCCAAATCTACTCGGTTTCTCGTCCGAATCCCGCGAAATATGGCTCGGTTCAAATTAAAACATCAATATGGATTAAATTATGTGAAAATATCCATAATGCATCCCGACTCAGTATCGGAGAAAAAACCGTGTACTAACCCCTTTGAGTTTTCACCGAAAACTCCATTTCAGCCAAATCTACTCGGTTTCTCGTCCGAATCCCGCGAAATATGGCTCGGTTCAAATTAAAACATCAATATGGATTAAATTATGTGAAAATATCCATAATGCATCCCGACTCAGTATCGGAGAAAAAACCGTGTACTAACCCCTTTGAGTTTTCACCGAAAACTCCATTTCAGCCAAATCTACTCGGTTTCTCGTCCGAATCCCGCGAAATATGGCTCGGTTCAAATTAAAACATCAATATGGATTAAATTATGTGAAAATATCCATAATGCATCCCGACTCAGTATCGGAGAAAAAACCGTGTACTAACCCCTTTGAGTTTTCACCGAAAACTCCATTTCAGCCAAATCTACTCGGTTTCTCGTCCGAATCCCGCGAAATATGGCTCGGTTCAAATTAAAACATCAATATGGATTAAAGTATGTGAAAATATCCATAATGCATCCCGACTCAGTATCGGAGAAAAAACCGTGTACTAACCCCTTTGAGTTTTCACCGAAAACTCCATTTCAGCCAAATCTACTCGGTTTCTCGTCCGAATCCCGCGAAATATGGCTCGGTTCAAATTAAAACATCAATATGGATTAAATTATGTGAAAATATCCATAATGCATCCCGACTCAGTATCGGAGAAAAAACCGTGTACTAACCCCTTTGAGTTTTCACCGAAAACTCCATTTCAGCCAAATCTACTCGGTTTCTCGTCCGAATCCCGCGAAATATGGCTCGGTTCAAATTAAAACATCAATATGGATTAAATTATGTGAAAATATCCATAATGCATCCCGACTCAGTATCGGAGAAAAAACCGTGTACTAACCCCTTTGAGTTTTCACCGAAAACTCCATTTCAGCCAAATCTCCTCGGTTTCTCGTCCGAATCCCGCGAAATATGGCTCGGTTCAAATTAAAACATCAATATGGATTAAATTATGTGAAAATATCCATAATGCATCCCGACTCAGTATCGGAGAAAAAACCGTGTACTAACCCCTTTGAGTTTTCACCGAAAACTCCATTTCAGCCAAATCTACTCGGTTTCTCGTCCGAATCCCGCGAAATATGGCTCGGTTCAAATTAAAACATCAATATGGATTAAATTATGTGAAAATATCCATAATGCATCCCGACTCAGTATCGGAGAAAAAACCGTGTACTAACCCCTTTGAGTTTTCACCGAAAACTCCATTTCAGCCAAATCTACTCGGTTTCTCGTCCGAATCCCGCGAAATATGGCTCGGTTCAAATTAAAACATCAATATGGATTAAATTATGTGAAAATATCCATAATGCATCCCGACTCAGTATCGGAGAAAAAACCGTGTACTAACCCCTTTGAGTTTTCACCGAAAACTCCATTTCAGCCAAATCTACTCGGTTTCTCGTCCGAATCCGCGAAATATGGCTCGGTTCAAATTAAAACATCAATATGGATTAAATTATGTGAAAATATCCATAATGCATCCCGACTCAGTATCGGAGAAAAAACCGTGTACTAACCCCTTTGAGTTTTCACCGAAAACTCCATTTCAGCCAAATCTACTCGGTTTCTCGTCCGAATCCCGCGAAATATGGCTCGGTTCAAATTAAAACATCAATATGGATTAAATTATGTGAAAATATCCATAATGCATCCCGACTCAGTATCGGAGAAAAAACCGTGTACTAACCCCTTTGAGTTTTCACCGAAAACTCCATTTCAGCCAAATCTCCTCGGTTTCTCGTCCGAATCCCGCGAAATATGGCTCGGTTCAAATTAAAATATCAATATGGATTAAAGTATGTGAAAATATCCATAATGCATCCCGACTCAGTATCGGAGAAAAAACCGTGTACTAACCCCTTTGAGTTTTCACCGAAAACTCCATTTCAGCCAAATCTACTCGGTTTCTCGTCCGAATCCCGCGAAATATGGCTCGGTTCAAATTAAAACATCAATATGGATTAAAGTATGTGAAAATATCCATAATGGATCCCGACTCAGTATCGGAGAAAAAACCGTGTACTAACCCCTTTGAGTTTTCACCGAAAACTCCATTTCAGCCAAATCTACTCGGTTTCTCGTCCGAATCCCGCGAAATATGGCTCGGTTCAAATTAAAACATCAATATGGATTAAATTATGTGAAAATATCCATAATGCATCCCGACTCAGTATCGGAGAAAAAACCGTGTACTAACCCCTTTGAGTTTTCACCGAAAACTCCATTTCAGCCAAATCTACTCGGTTTCTCGTCCGAATCCCGCGAAATATGGCTCGGTTCAAATTAAAACATCAATATGGATTAAAGTATGTGAAAATATCCATAATGCATCCCGACTCAGTATCGGAGAAAAAACCGTGTACTAACCCCTTTGAGTTTTCACCGAAAACTCCATTTCAGCCAAATCTCCTCGGTTTCTCGTCCGAATCCCGCGAAATATGGCTCGGTTCAAATTAAAACATCAATATGGATTAAATTATGTGAAAATATCCATAATGCATCCCGACTCAGTATCGGAGAAAAAACCGTGTACTAACCCCTTTGAGTTTTCACCGAAAACTCCATTTCAGCCAAATCTCCTCGGTTTCTCGTCCGAATCCCGCGAAATATGGCTCGGTTCAAATTAAAACATCAATATGGATTAAATTATGTGAAAATATCCATAATGCATCCCGACTCAGTATCGGAGAAAAAACCGTGTACTAACCCCTTTGAGTTTTCACCGAAAACTCCATTTCAGCCAAATCTACTCGGTTTCTCGTCCGAATCCGCGAAATATGGCTCGGTTCAAATTAAAACATCAATATGGATTAAATTATGTGAAAATATCCATAATGCATCCCGACTCAGTATCGGAGAAAAAACCGTGTACTAACCCCTTTGAGTTTTCACCGAAAACTCCATTTCAGCCAAATCTACTCGGTTTCTCGTCCGAATCCCGCGAAATATGGCTCGGTTCAAATTAAAACATCAATATGGATTAAATTATGTGAAAATATCCATAATGCATCCCGACTCAGTATCGGAGAAAAAACCGTGTACTAACCCCTTTGAGTTTTCACCGAAAACTCCATTTCAGCCAAATCTACTCGGTTTCTCGTCCGAATCCCGCGAAATATGGCTCGGTTCAAATTAAAACATCAATATGGATTAAATTATGTGAAAATATCCATAATGCATCCCGACTCAGTATCGGAGAAAAAACCGTGTACTAACCCCTTTGAGTTTTCACCGAAAACTCCATTTCAGCCAAATCTCCTCGGTTTCTCGTCCGAATCCCGCGAAATATGGCTCGGTTCAAATTAAAACATCAATATGGATTAAATTATGTGAAAATATCCATAATGCATCCCGACTCAGTATCGGAGAAAAAACCGTGTACTAACCCCTTTGAGTTTTCACCGAAAACTCCATTTCAGCCAAATCTACTCGGTTTCTCGTCCGAATCCCGCGAAATATGGCTCGGTTCAAATTAAAACATCAATATGGATTAAATTATGTGAAAATATCCATAATGCATCCCGACTCAGTATCGGAGAAAAAACCGTGTACTAACCCCTTTGAGTTTTCACCGAAAACTCCATTTCAGCCAAATCTACTCGGTTTCTCGTCCGAATCCCGCGAAATATGGCTCGGTTCAAATTAAAACATCAATATGGATTAAATTATGTGAAAATATCCATAATGCATCCCGACTCAGTATCGGAGAAAAAACCGTGTACTAACCCCTTTGAGTTTTCACCGAAAACTCCATTTCAGCCAAATCTACTCGGTTTCTCGTCCGAATCCCGCGAAATATGGCTCGGTTCAAATTAAAACATCAATATGGATTAAAGTATGTGAAAATATCCATAATGCATCCCGACTCAGTATCGGAGAAAAAACCGTGTACTAACCCCTTTGAGTTTTCACCGAAAACTCCATTTCAGCCAAATCTACTCGGTTTCTCGTCCGAATCCCGCGAAATATGGCTCGGTTCAAATTAAAACATCAATATGGATTAAATTATGTGAAAATATCCATAATGCATCCCGACTCAGTATCGGAGAAAAAACCGTGTACTAACCCCTTTGAGTTTTCACCGAAAACTCCATTTCAGCCAAATCTACTCGGTTTCTCGTCCGAATCCCGCGAAATATGGCTCGGTTCAAATTAAAACATCAATATGGATTAAAGTATGTGAAAATATCCATAATGCATCCCGACTCAGTATCGGAGAAAAAACCGTGTACTAACCCCTTTGAGTTTTCACCGAAAACTCCATTTCAGCCAAATCTCCTCGGTTTCTCGTCCGAATCCCGCGAAATATGGCTCGGTTCAAATTAAAACATCAATATGGATTAAATTATGTGAAAATATCCATAATGCATCCCGACTCAGTATCGGAGAAAAAACCGTGTACTAACCCCTTTGAGTTTTCACCGAAAACTCCATTTCAGCCAAATCTACTCGGTTTCTCGTCCGAATCCCGCGAAATATGGCTCGGTTCAAATTAAAACATCAATATGGATTAAATTATGTGAAAATATCCATAATGCATCCCGACTCAGTATCGGAGAAAAAACCGTGTACTAACCCCTTTGAGTTTTCACCGAAAACTCCATTTCAGCCAAATCTACTCGGTTTCTCGTCCGAATCCCGCGAAATATGGCTCGGTTCAAATTAAAACATCAATATGGATTAAATTATGTGAAAATATCCATAATGCATCCCGACTCAGTATCGGAGAAAAAACCGTGTACTAACCCCTTTGAGTTTTCACCGAAAACTCCATTTCAGCCAAATCTACTCGGTTTCTCGTCCGAATCCCGCGAAATATGGCTCGGTTCAAATTAAAACATCAATATGGATTAAATTATGTGAAAATATCCATAATGCATCCCGACTCAGTATCGGAGAAAAAACCGTGTACTAACCCCTTTGAGTTTTCACCGAAAACTCCATTTCAGCCAAATCTACTCGGTTTCTCGTCCGAATCCCGCGAAATATGGCTCGGTTCAAATTAAAACATCAATATGGATTAAATTATGTGAAAATATCCATAATGCATCCCGACTCAGTATCGGAGAAAAAACCGTGTACTAACCCCTTTGAGTTTTCACCGAAAACTCCATTTCAGCCAAATCTACTCGGTTTCTCGTCCGAATCCCGCGAAATATGGCTCGGTTCAAATTAAAACATCAATATGGATTAAATTATGTGAAAATATCCATAATGCATCCCGACTCAGTATCGGAGAAAAAACCGTGTACTAACCCCTTTGAGTTTTCACCGAAAACTCCATTTCAGCCAAATCTACTCGGTTTCTCGTCCGAATCCCGCGAAATATGGCTCGGTTCAAATTAAAACATCAATATGGATTAAATTATGTGAAAATATCCATAATGCATCCCGACTCAGTATCGGAGAAAAAACCGTGTACTAACCCCTTTGAGTTTTCACCGAAAACTCCATTTCAGCCAAATCTACTCGGTTTCTCGTCCGAATCCCGCGAAATATGGCTCGGTTCAAATTAAAATATCAATATGGATTAAAGTATGTGAAAATATCCATAATGCATCCCGACTCAGTATCGGAGAAAAAACCGTGTACTAACCCCTTTGAGTTTTCACCGAAAACTCCATTTCAGCCAAATCTCCTCGGTTTCTCGTCCGAATCCCGCGAAATATGGCTCGGTTCAAATTAAAACATCAATATGGATTAAATTATGTGAAAATATCCATAATGCATCCCGACTCAGTATCGGAGAAAAAACCGTGTACTAACCCCTTTGAGTTTTCACCGAAAACTCCATTTCAGCCAAATCTACTCGGTTTCTCGTCCGAATCCCGCGAAATATGGCTCGGTTCAAATTAAAACATCAATATGGATTAAATTATGTGAAAATATCCATAATGCATCCCGACTCAGTATCGGAGAAAAAACCGTGTACTAACCCCTTTGAGTTTTCACCGAAAACTCCATTTCAGCCAAATCTACTCGGTTTCTCGTCCGAATCCCGCGAAATATGGCTCGGTTCAAATTAAAACATCAATATGGATTAAATTATGTGAAAATATCCATAATGCATCCCGACTCAGTATCGGAGAAAAAACCGTGTACTAACCCCTTTGAGTTTTCACCGAAAACTCCATTTCAGCCAAATCTACTCGGTTTCTCGTCCGAATCCCGCGAAATATGGCTCGGTTCAAATTAAAACATCAATATGGATTAAATTATGTGAAAATATCCATAATGCATCCCGACTCAGTATCGGAGAAAAAACCGTGTACTAACCCCTTTGAGTTTTCACCGAAAACTCCATTTCAGCCAAATCTACTCGGTTTCTCGTCCGAATCCCGCGAAATATGGCTCGGTTCAAATTAAAACATCAATATGGATTAAATTATGTGAAAATATCCATAATGCATCCCGACTCAGTATCGGAGAAAAAACCGTGTACTAACCCCTTTGAGTTTTCACCGAAAACTCCATTTCAGCCAAATCTACTCGGTTTCTCGTCCGAATCCCGCGAAATATGGCTCGGTTCAAATTAAAACATCAATATGGATTAAAGTATGTGAAAATATCCATAATGCATCCCGACTCAGTATCGGAGAAAAAACCGTGTACTAACCCCTTTGAGTTTTCACCGAAAACTCCATTTCAGCCAAATCTACTCGGTTTCTCGTCCGAATCCCGCGAAATATGGCTCGGTTCAAATTAAAACATCAATATGGATTAAATTATGTGAAAATATCCATAATGCATCCCGACTCAGTATCGGAGAAAAAACCGTGTACTAACCCCTTTGAGTTTTCACCGAAAACTCCATTTCAGCCAAATCTACTCGGTTTCTCGTCCGAATCCCGCGAAATATGGCTCGGTTCAAATTAAAACATCAATATGGATTAAATTATGTGAAAATATCCATAATGCATCCCGACTCAGTATCGGAGAAAAAACCGTGTACTAACCCCTTTGAGTTTTCACCGAAAACTCCATTTCAGCCAAATCTACTCGGTTTCTCGTCCGAATCCGCGAAATATGGCTCGGTTCAAATTAAAACATCAATATGGATTAAATTATGTGAAAATATCCATAATGCATCCCGACTCAGTATCGGAGAAAAAACCGTGTACTAACCCCTTTGAGTTTTCACCGAAAACTCCATTTCAGCCAAATCTACTCGGTTTCTCGTCCGAATCCCGCGAAATATGGCTCGGTTCAAATTAAAACATCAATATGGATTAAATTATGTGAAAATATCCATAATGCATCCCGACTCAGTATCGGAGAAAAAACCGTGTACTAACCCCTTTGAGTTTTCACCGAAAACTCCATTTCAGCCAAATCTACTCGGTTTCTCGTCCGAATCCCGCGAAATATGGCTCGGTTCAAATTAAAACATCAATATGGATTAAATTATGTGAAAATATCCATAATGCATCCCGACTCAGTATCGGAGAAAAAACCGTGTACTAACCCCTTTGAGTTTTCACCGAAAACTCCATTTCAGCCAAATCTACTCGGTTTCTCGTCCGAATCCCGCGAAATATGGCTCGGTTCAAATTAAAATATCAATATGGATTAAATTATGTGAAAATATCCATAATGCATCCCGACTCAGTATCGGAGAAAAAACCGTGTACTAACCCCTTTGAGTTTTCACCGAAAACTCCATTTCAGCCAAATCTACTCGGTTCTCCGTCCGAATCCCGCGAAATATGGCTCGGTTCAAATTAAAACATCAATATGGATTAAAGTATGTGAAAATATCCATAATGTATCCCGACTCAGTATCGGAGAAAAAACCGTGTACTAACCCCTTTGAGTTTTCACCGAAACTCCATTCAGCCAAATCTACTCGGTTTCTCGTCGAATCCAGCGAAATATGCCGGTTCAAATTAAACCATCCATCTGGACTTAAGTAGTGAAAATCCATAATGTTATCACGAATCAGTATCGGAAGAAAAAACCCGTGTATAATCCCCTTTGAGTTTTTCACCCGAAAACTCCCTTTCAGCCAACTCTACTCGAATTTTTCTCGTCCGCATTCCGCTGAAATATGGCTCGGTTTCAAATTA
>NW_027419454.1:0-118887 GCF_009905375.1 Apium graveolens
TTCTTCCATGTGCATTCCTTGGCTGCTTGAGCATAATTGGTTGGTTCCTCAATACCCATCAGATACAACTCATCATCCTCAAGCTCGACTGGTTCTGTGGTATTGTAAATATCACTGAGCCTTCTGTACTTGTGCGTTTCGCTGCTTGATTCTGAATCAGAGTCCATATTTTCTGATGCTGACCTTGTTGAGGGAAAGTCTTAATCAAGATCAGCATCATGGCTAACATTTGAGAGTCTCGGTGTTTCAGGCTCATGTTCTATTGGAGCTTCATTATCAAGCAGTACAGAATGATCGAGTACATTGAAAGTTTGCAGATGTT
Organism: Apium graveolens; assembly: GCF_009905375.1. NCBI lineage: Eukaryota > Viridiplantae > Streptophyta > Magnoliopsida > Apiales > Apiaceae > Apium > Apium graveolens. Next base: position 323 of record NW_027419454.1, read on the forward strand.
CATGCTGAGTTTCTGCGTCTGAATTCCATGGCCATGGTTTTGATTCTTCAACACCACATCCCTTCTAACATGTAGTGTCTCAGTCTCTGGATTATACAATCTAAAAGCCTTTGTACCTGGTTCCTACCAAGGTACTGAAGGGTTTTTAGCACATAAAAGCAACGAAAACGTAAATTTAAATCTTAAAAAAAACCGAAACCCTCCGCAGGATCCATGCGAAAATAATATTAATTCGTAGTTCAGTATGTTTACCTTAAGAGGCTTAACGTTAATGGAAAGATGGAGGTCTTAATAACGATCCAAGAACGATGAACGGAAATCCCTAACAGCTGCTCCTCAAGTATGAAGCACTCCACCGGTATCCACCAAGAGTACAATATGATGGAGGAGGAAGAGGTTGAGAGAATTAGTTGCCTCCCTCTTGTTCTACTTTAGAATTAGGGTTAATTATTTGGGTTGAGGCAAATAGGGTTTATAATAGTATATTTATAGGCAAAATTTCAGCTGAATTTTTTTTATAAATATATTATTATTAACCCTTTAATTGATTATTCTTATTAACCAATTAACTAATAATTAAAACACCTTTTAATCATTAATCCCTTTTCTAAACACTTTAGAAAAATAATTCTCTCACTTGATTTAATTTCCAAAATTAAATTCTTAATTAATAATATTAAGAATTAATTAAATCTCATTTAATCAACTATTAAATCTGCTAATTAATTATTTATTTCATAAATAAATAATTACCAGCCATTATTAATTAATTCCTCCACCATTAAATCATTTTCTTTTATGGTGTGACCCTGTAGGTTCAATATTAAGCCGGTAGTAGAAATAAATAATAATAAACTATTTTATCATTACTTATATAAATTCTCTAATTCATTAAATATGATTAATTAATAATTAATTATTTATTCTACATCGTGAGGGATACTTCTCAGCATATCGCGATTATCCGGATAATACGAATTCACTGCTTAGAATACCAAGAACCTATTCAGTGAGTAGTTACCGTACAATCAATTCCGTCTACCCTGCAATGTCACGATTAAATACAAGGCATGGAACTTGTGTCAAGCCTATCTTATTTAATCATTTGTTTTCCCATTCACTAAGCTTAGTTCTATTTAATGTAAATTAGAAACTCCTTTCTAATTTCATTCACTCTGGCCAGAGATTCCTGAACTAGCATAAGTGGATCAGCATTGAACATTCTCTTCCTTCACTGGAAGGGGTAGATCCTTTATTGATCATACACTATCTTCGTGTACAAATTCCTATACCCAGTAGAGCCCTTATAATTGTCCCTGGAGACTAAGAACTAAACCAAAGTATAGTTCAGTGTACACAAGATGACTATGATGACCTCAAGTCTAAGGATACTTGTATAACTATCACTATGTGAGCAACTGCTGACACGTGAGTGAACTCTATCAGTTTTCAGCTGTGTGAGTCATGTTCACTGAACTTATTCTATAATAAGCACCTACATACTAGCTAAGTGTCACCACACAAATGTCTATGAGAACAGACATCCTTCATAATGAAGCAAACATAGTATGTACCGATCTTTGCAGATTACTAATTACCAGTTGGTAATCCTACGACCAAGAAATATTTAAGTTTAGAGTTATCATCTTTTAGGTCTCATTATTATGATCTCATCATAATCCATAAAAAGCTTTACTCTAAACTATGGTATATCTTATTTAAACACTTAAATAGATAAAGCCCGCAATAAAACCAAAACAAGTCTTTTATTAATATCAATGAAATCAAAACAGATTACATAAAGTTATTCCTAAATCATCATACATGATTGGACTTAGGACACATCTCTTTCAGGTACAACATATTCTTATATTTATCATCTAGTTTTGAGAGATGTCCTTTGAAGGTCTTGACATGTGCAACACATCCAAAAACGCAAATGTGACCAACATGTGGTTTTTCCCCGCACCAAGCTTCGTATGGCGTAACACCTGAGAGTGCACGCGTAGGAAATCTGTTGAGGAGGTATGTAGCATGTTGAATAGCTTCACCCCAGAAATATAAAGGCATTTCCATTTGTTTCAACAAGCTACGTGCCATTTCCACAATTGTTCGGTTACGTCTCTCTACTACTTCCGTTTTGCTATGGAGAGTAAGGAGCCGTAAGATATCGTGTAATTCCTGCCTCTTCACAATAGTTCTGGAAAGCCTTTGAGTTGAACTCCCCTCCTCTATCAGTCCTGAGAACTTTGATTTTCCTTTCTGAGTCATTTTCAACCTGCATATGAAACTTCTTAAAAGCATCAAGGGCCTCGTCTTTGTTTTTCAGCAAGTAAGTCCACATGAATCTACTGTTATCGTCAACCATTAGAAGAAAGTATTCGTTTCCAGCTGTTGTGGTGAAGAGATGGGGCCACACAGATCACCATGTACTAGATCGAGAGTCCGCTTTGCGCTGTAGCTGTCATGTGATGGAAAAGATTTACGAGTTTGTTTTGACATCAAACACTCTGTGCAGATTTCCTTGGGTTGATCAAGCAATGGCAAACCTCTCACCATCTGTGTTTTGGACATATGGGACATAGCTTTGAAATTAACATGGCCAAAACGATAGTGCCACAGCCAAGAAGGATTATCACCTTTAGACAGTAGACAGCTCTGTTTGTTGCTCTCTATCAGAATTTTATAGAGTCTGTTTATTGATTTCTTTACTTTCATGAGTAAAGTACCTTGGCTTTCATATACCCACAAATAATTTCCATTGAGTATGACCCTAAATCCATTTTCTGCAAGTTGTCCAAGATTAATTATATTGTTACACAAAGTAGGGATATAATATACCTCACTTAGTATGCGTTCACCTCCAGCTTTGCATTTCAAAACAATCGAACCTTTGCCTTTTATCAGTACTGTTGATCCATCTCCAAATCTCACTTGTCCGGTTATGCTTTAGTCCAATTCCTTGAATTTCGTTCGTTGTCCCATCATATGATTGCTTTCCCCGTTATCTAGATACCACACACTTGATTCCTTGCCTTCAATTTCCCTGGTTGCATCTAGCTTTGGTGTTACTTTTTCTTCATTTAGGAGCATCACTCATTCCTCCTTCTCTGACAACAAAAGAGCTGGTTCATCGTCATGTATTTGAGCAATGTTAACTTTCTCCTTTTGTTCCTTATCTGTTCGTGTTTTCCTGCATTCTGCCGCGTAGTGTCCGTACCCACCACAACTAAAACATTTTACTCTTGTCCTGTCACGTCCAACTCGCCCAACGCTGTCTCTGGTGCGATTTTCACTCCGATATCTTTGGCTAGAGTCATTGTTCCCCATGCTACTGCGTCTCAACCATTCTTCTTTGGTAAGTAACAACTTCCCTTCCTCCTTATCTTTCTTTATCCATTCTTCTTCAGTTAACAACAATTGGCCTGCACTTGATTCTGATTGACCACACAACCTTTCTTCATGTATTTTGAGTGAGCCCACGGCTTCCTCGATTGTCGATTGTCATATTTTCCAAATCTCCAAATTGTTCAATGGTGGAAGCAATTTATAAGAATTTGGAAGGCACTGCACGAAGCAGTTTTTTAACCACATACACTTCAGTAATTTCCTCACCCAACGCTCTGATGTTAGTCAACAGGCTATTCATCTTGATACAGAAATCATCCAATGGCACATTCTCCTTCATATTCAGCGTCTCGAACTCCGTCTTTAATGTCTGAATCTTGGTTGTTCTCACTTGTTCTGCACCTTGGTACAGAGTTTTTATCCTTTCCCACGCCTCATTTGCAGTCTTCTTCTCTGCAAGGGATAACATTGTTTCTTCGGGTATACCTTGGTAGATAGCTGTTAACGCCATTTTATCCACCTTGTCCTCGACATCTGCCTTGGGATCCTTTGGCTCTATAGCATCCCATAAACCGTAAGCTTGCATGTAAACACGCATCTTCATTGCCCAAGTAGTGTAATTCCCCTTCATCAACATGGGGTAATTCAGTGTGACCATTCCTTCTTTACTTTTGTCAGTCGTCATCCGTGACATATACTTTGGCATCCACAAGTTTCTCAAACTCTAATACCAGATTATTGGACTAGAGTCCCAGAGTTTCTGCAGATACAGATATATATGTATAACAGATGTATGTTCTAAAATTTAGAAAACAAAGAGATGTACTCGTTTACTACTGCTTGTATATTATTTTTAAAAAAAACGAATACATATATAGAGCTAATCACATAAGATGTGATACCTACAAACTAGGAAAGGTAAAACACAAACTCCCAACATGACTCAACTACTATTATTCAAAGCTATAGTTCCTACAATCACTCCACGTACTGTGACCGGTTCATGGTAAGACACACCTTGGTAAAACTAACGTTAACATAAATAAAATAACTAACATAAACAAATGAGTTTATATTAAACCCAACAAAATTAACATATTTTATTCTGTAATATTTTAAAGATAAAACTGTAAATATAAACATAATCCCTGTATGTACAAAATACTCTGGTGCTTCCTAAAATCATCCTGTGTGCCAACAATCCATATTCCAAATTATAAGTATATTTTAAACCTAAACAGATAAATGAGCTTTGAAACTATTTTTATTTAGTCTCACGACCCATTTTGGATGTGCACGTGTCACCCCGGAGAATAATTACATAACTTTAAAACCGGAGTTTGTGCGTGGGCTCGTCAGTAGAGCCGGCCAAACGAACGGGCCGTGCGTGCCGGGCCGAATATTTAACGGGCCGGTTTATTTACAATTGGAATCGCGAACGGTCCGGGTAAATAAACGGTCCGTGCCGTGCCGAGCCGGTTATTAACACAGCTGAACCGTGTACGGACCGCGAATCAGGCGAATAAAACGGTTCATTTGAACCGCCTGTTAACCGGCGAATACACACGAATACAGGCGGCGAATAGTTTATTGTTTTGTACGCCTTGAACAACAGCTAATCTGTTTCCCTTTTCCTTTTACTTTCTTTTTACTTTTTACTTTTGTTATTTACTTTTATTTTTTTCTTTGTTTTTTACAGACACGTTTTTACTATTTTTTTTTGTTTTTTTTTGTTTTGTACACATATATGTACAAATGTTAGTTTAGTTTAGTTTTTACATTTTTTCTATCTAATTTTTTTCTATTAAAAAATTAGTTTTATTACTATTATTATTATTATCCTCACATATAATAATATGCTTCCACAAAAGGGTTTGATGATGCGTATAGCAATTTGCTTGTAGATAACGATCCCCACAATTTTCTCTTTTTCAAAGCTCATCCACTTTTCCTCAACTCCACAAATAGTTTTATTATTATTATTATTATAATTATCCTCAACCTCAATCAATTAATTGAACATGGCAGAAGTTGTGTGCAAGTCCAACGTTTTCTCGAATAACCGCGAATAACCGCGAGTTACAGCGATTAGGCGGGCCGAATAACCGCGGTTAGGCGGGCCGATTAATCGTTTTATAAATAATTATTCAGATACGGTTTTGGCGAGCGGTTCCGGGCCGGTTCCGGTTTCAGATTTTATAATTCGTGTTCGGCTCATGTGGATTCACGGTTAGTGCCGATTATTGAACCGGCATGTGGCGAGACGAGTCTGACGAATTTTTGGGGAGCCGAGTTACGTTCGGGCCGAGCCAAACCGCTCGTTTGGCCGGCTCTACTCGTCAGTCTCTCTCTCTCTGTTGGAGGTAATTTTCTTTAATTTCTAGTCAAATGTCTTTTTAACTTTGAACTCTTTATGTCATGAATTTTACATTTTAGTGTCATTTACTCTTGTAATTTATGAATTATTTAGGTTTTATATTGTGATTATATAAACTAGAGTTCATATTTTTGTGATGATGAGTGTGGTGTGTGTATTTATAAAGAGAGCAGGGCAATGTAGTAGGGCTCTATGTCCAACTTTTGTTCCGTTTAGCAATCAATCTCTGAGAACGTAAAAACATAAAAAAAAACCCTTAACAGTAATTCGATGAACGAAAGTAACCTGGTAGGACTCGAACTGGTAGGATTCGAACCCATGACCTGGCACGAAAGTAACCCTTAACAGTACTGCACCCCTAAGTCGAAAGTATTTTTCCACAAAGAACACTGGAGTTGCTGAATCAAAGAACACTTTAGCTTTAAGTAGGAAAACTCCGGAGACATCTTATGTTCTGTCAGCACATAGATAATCACTTAATAGCAAGATTAACTGATAAATGCGGACTTGCTGCAACATTTAAGAATATCTCTATTGATGGTGCACAATCATTGTTGGATCATAATAATTCTTAATGTCTTCCTGCAAAAACTGAGGTATACTTACTTATGGTATACAATTGTATTTACTAGGTCTATAATAATAATAACCGAAACTTGTGTATATTTTGATTTTTGTATCGTTGAAATTTATAATACAAAGCACAAATCCTGTAGAACTTCCTCAAATAGAAGGTTTGCTAAGGCTTTTAGAAGTCGATCCTTTGAATTGAAGTTCTCATGGTTTACAAAACAAAAAAAACTAGTCAACTTTGTGAGCCAGGCAAATAACGAGATGCATGGTTCATATACCGCCCCTCTGATGGTTACTAGATTAGTTCTGTTCTGGGTCAATGTAAGTTGTAACTCTTGAAGAGTGAGAGAGACACTCTCACTATTACATGGTCATGGTGTCAAATCTTCCAATATGAATAGTTAAACCGATCATTTTGGTACTCTAATGGTTGTACACTGTGTCAAATTGAATGGCTAAATTGGTAATGTGCATATAATTTATTTAATGAAATTCTTGGAAATGAATACTCGCATGTAAATTAGTCTGAACCCCTCAAACTCTTTTGTTATATAATATCATGAAAATATAGAGTTTGTGATATTACTTGAGATGGATATAATTCATGGTTTGTGCTCCTCTGCTGACTAAAGTTGCCATCTTTACTCTGCATTTTTTTTAATTGTAATTGTGATTTGTTTTCTATATTACTTTAAGTTCCCTTCTTTTTACATAATTTACTCTTCTTTATAAACTAAGCAATTCTAGTCAAATGTTAACTTTGAGCTCTTATGTCATCAATTTCACATTTTAGTCTCATCTACTCTTGTAACTTATGAATTATTTAGGTTTTATATGTTATGATATAAACTAGGGTTCAAATTTGTGATGAATGTGGGTTCATATTTGTGATGACTTATTAAGGACGTTAGGGGTGAGCTTGTTAAATTGTAAATATCCCAGCCAACTTAACTCTTCTAGGGGCGAGCTTGTGAAATTGTAAATATCCCAGCCAACTCAACTCTTATACGACAGACGATAGTCGAATGAATAAATGAGAAAGGTCATTTGGCCACTTGATTGAAAGAGAGCATGTCAATGTTGTAGTTGTAGGCTCTTTGGCGGATGCACCACTTACTAACAGGATTTGATCCGTTTAGCAATTAGTGTGTGAGGAGTGAGGACATAGAAAACCCTTAACAGGAAATCGATGAGCTAACATTACCTGGTAGGAATTGAACCTACGAGGAGACCACCTCTTCGTCTGATCTTACGAGGTGGCCACGTTTTCCTAAAGATCATGTCGGTTTTCCTGACATTTCTTTTTGCTAACTCTGTTGAAATACACTCTATAAGAAAAAGTTTTTCCCGGAATTTCTTCGATCTTCTAGACTGCTAGTTAATCAACTCAAAAATTAGGCAGGCCTGCACACCTTACTTGAGACTACTAGGGGAGGCGGTGGACTCTTTCACGAGGGAAGAAGGGGCCTAGGCAAGGATAATGACGTACACTTGAGTGGCGAAGGCAAGAGAGGCCTTACCTGTTTTTTCAGACCTTTTCGGAGTGGCTGATTAATTCTTTATAAAGTACTCTTTTCTTAGCGATGTAAAACAGTCAGCGGCTTCTTCTTGATAAGGTTTTGAACGAGAAAGCTAGAAGACATGTAAAACCTCCGGTTGCTAAACCTATTTCCAATAAGAACGTATTTAACTTATAATAGCAATATGTCACAAATAGATTCTTCAAATAAAAAAGGTATCACACCTTTTATGGTAGCCGATATTGAGACAATCTTTATAAAGGATGATACCGGGTTGGAAGTGCAGACTCCATATGCAGCAGGTTTACTGGCGGTTCTAGCTGAAAAGCTGTTGGATAAAACTAATATTATGACAATGTGTTGTGTTTAAGTTGCTTTATCAAAGAACACTGTAGCTTTAAGAGGGCAAACTCCGGAGACATATTCTGTTCTGTCAACACATAGAATTATCACTCAAAGCAAGACCAACCGATAAATGTGGACTTGCTGCAACTTTAAAGAATACCTCTATAATTAGTGATGGTGTACAATCATTGCTGGATCATAATAACTCTAGGTTCCATCCTACAAAAGCAGAGGTAAACTTAATTATATTAAAGAAGTATATTTACCACGTCTATATTAATAACTGAAACTTGTTTATCGTTTAAATTTATAATAGAAAGCACAAATCCTGTAGAACTCTCTCAAATAGCTGGTTTGCTAAGCCATTCAGAAGTCTTTCCTTTGAATTGAAATTCTCATGATTTACAGAACAAAAAAGTAGTCATTTGTGAGCCAGGAAAATCATGATAGATGCATGGTTGAAATACTGACCTCTGATGGTACTAGAATAGTTTTGTTCTCTCTTTGGGTCGAGTCGGCGTTATGTTATTAATGAGCAATTAGTAATGTGACAGACAAGTGTATGTATTATGTTTCATTTGTGATTACATATGACTAGTTATGGTGAATGTGACTCTCAAAGAGTGAGATAGACACTCTCTGTGTTACATGGTCATGGTGTTCAATCTTTTAACATCAATGGTTGAACTGAGGGTACTCTAGTGGTTTATGTGTGCACTAGTGTAAAACTTGAATGGCTAAAGTGGAAATAAGCCTATAATTAATCTACTGTAAACTCGGAAACAAATAATCGCGTGTAAATTATATTGAACCCCTCAAACTCTTTTGCTATTCAATATCAAGAGAATATACACTTTCTATTATTACTTGAGATAGACTAATTCATGGTTTCTGCTCTTCTACTGACTGAAGTTGTCATCTTTAGCCTGAACATTTTTTTGGTTATTTTTTTTGTAATTGTGATGTGCTCTTATAATTAGTTTTTAAGTCTCTTCTATATAAATGCAGGAATTTATCATTATTTTTTTTGGGATTATGTAGATTCAACCCCAAAGTAGGGAGATGATGCTCGGTCAGGACAGTTTGAGACCAGCATTAAGAGTATGCAAGGTAGCAACTGGCAAGAAAGTAGAATAACAGCGTGAAGGTACATAGACAAACTTGCAGTTTCCAGAAGATAAACAATTCGATTAAGTTATTACATGTACCAAATATTTTCTCTATTCTCATCCAGTTATTCATCCTCTTAGTGAACTCACTGTTAATCAGTTCATTACAGTTTATGCTTCTATACAGAAAACATGAGTAAAAAATACTGTAGTACGAGGTTACTAGCTAATTTAACATCTCTAATCTGGATGGAGGTATAGCCGATGTAAGTAACTACGAGGGATACGATGTCTGTCAGATCCTCTTGTATCAACTGAATTAGCCCCTGTATCAAGGTTACTAGTCGAACCTGCACCCCTTAAAAAGTCTCAATAATATATACTTGTAGCTTAAAAAGATTTACTTCCAGCCATACGTTTCTATTTTTTTTACCAGTTGTACTATACATCTATATTTCGTTTGATAGTTTTGTTTTCTTTTTAAGAGACTAAGACCACCATATAACAAGATTTGAGGGGAAAGTGCCCCCTGCCTGCACCTTTATGTGTGTGTGTATTTGAGGGAACCTTTAGGTCCGTCATTCTATCACTAGCGAGGATAATTAGGAATGCATAATATTAATCGATGTACATAATTTCTAATAGCTATATTCAGAATTTAAAAGAGTTAAAATTTCATAGGACTATCAGAGGTTTAGCACATTTGTTTTAAAACATGAGCTGGGTACTTTATTATATTTTATAACATCTCGAAACAAATCTTTACACTGAAACTTAATTGCATGCAAGTTAACATACATAATATATACAAACTCATTATACCTACTTCTCAGATACAACACTTGCTTTTTTCTGAAACTTTTTTCACAGTATCCTGCAGCGTTCCCGTTGTAGGGTAAATCCGTTTAGTTCTTTGCTTAGGATGATACCGCACCCTACTTTCAGAGGATAAGTGGAAACTTTGTAGGGTGGCATGGTAGACTGAGCTGTGATATCTGATCTAATAAGCAAATACAAGTTTATATATTTAGACAAAATGTAACGTTCGGGTTTAAAAAATAGTTTATTTTTAAATAGATCAAACGTTATAATTTGAGACATAGAACTATTTAGAAATATAGGAGAAATATCTTGGAAACCTATTACTTTTTGGTAGCTCAAAAGAGTTATATTTGATTTAATTTTCAAATTCTCAGATCTATATGCATTATTTATATTTATAAAAAACCTAATGTTATAAGAAATATAATCCATCACAGTGTCAAACTGGTACGTAGTAACATTTGACACTCGGACTTTTACTGGATTTTTATGATGATGACTATGTAAAACAAAATATATGGTTATGCTAGGTATAAGGACAATTGATGCCATCAATATTACTAGTACTGCTTTGCGTCTATCTACTACGGAAAAAAACAAAGCTTCGAATACTGTTAATACCATAAATAGGGGTAGTAAAATAATATGCATGATATAACGAAAATATTTATATTTAGTACTATATGTACCATAATCGGTTGTGCCCCTGCCACAGTCAGTGTTACCATGCCGTTGTCCCCTGGTCTCACCACTAGCTGTGTTAATGGTACCTTGTTGGGGCTCAGTATTTGTAGTGTCATCCACCGGGAGTTCTTCGATCTCACTGATCGAACTTCTATGTGGCGCTGTTTCCACCGTCGTAACCTCTTCGATCTCATTGTTGATCGAAGGGCCCCTGTCCACCTCTAGTATAGGCTCTTCAGTGGCTACAAGAAATCTGCACCACCATATAAAACTTGATTCAATTTTTATTTAGAAAGTTCATGCATTTATTTATATCGAGTAAATATTGTCATTTACCTGCATACATAGATCATCATTCTTCTGAATAATTGGTGTAAATAAGCCCACATCTGAAAACAAATATATTTAAAGTCAGGTGGCTTATATGCGGGGATTGGACTGCATGAAGAAGAAACAAGTTGAAGCATTGCATCAATATCAAATTAGAGAAATATAATGCTCATGTTATTCTCATTGCATTTCTTTGGTCAAACATAAACCTCAAGGCCCAAGCCCTTGATGCTCTTGCTACATCAAAACCTTGACATAACAAAAATTGCAAGTCAATATTGCTTCTATTCTATCCCTGGTCTAGTTTCAATTAGCTGCTTCAACGTTTACGAACGTATATATCTTCGCGGTAAAGGCTCTACTAGGCTATTTATGTGGTGTACTTTACTAGAAATAATTTTACATCTCCCCATTACGATCTTCTTGAACTTCAATCTTTGTCTTGAGGTGAAGGCAATTACACTTTCCATTTTATCACAAATATAATATATTTATTTTTCCTCACTCTACATTCTCTGTACATGGTCTACAGCTGTGATTTTGCAATCCTAAGTACAACATTAATACAGAAATAAGTTATAGTAGTCCAGAAAGGGAGTATTAGGGAATGTTACTTGGAATTGCTATTCCGAGTTTCTTAGCTTTGTTTACAAACTCATGACAGGGTACCTAAAATCTGACCTCTCTCCCTCCTTCCCTCCCTATCTGGCCGTGGTTTTACTTTTCGCATTGATTCTTTTTGCATTTCTTTGGCTAAACCATGAGCCCTTGATGCTTTTGCTATGTCAAAACCTTGACATGACAAAAATTGCAAGTCAATACTGCTTCTGTTATATCCCTGATCTAGTTGCCAATAGCTTCTTCAACCTTTACATGAGTATATATCTTCGCAGTAAAGGCTCTACAAGGCAATATATTAGGTGTAATTTACTAGAAACAAACTTACATCTCTAGATCACCATTTTTATGAACTTCAATTTTAATCTTGAACCATTCCAATTACAATTTTTATCTGTTTGAATTTTCTTATTATCCCTACATGCTCTGTACTAAAAGTTACAGTTGCTAATTTGGAACTTTCAACTCAAGATCATTACAGAAAACAAATAATAGTAGTCCACAAGGGGAGAATGGGGGATACACGGATATTAGCTAGTTCACAAATAATAATAGTAGTCGAGATAAATCAAGAAATTAACTGATAGTATGAAGAATATACCTTGAGATGATGAACGGAACTAAACAGAGTACACAAGCTTGAGCAGAACTTTTTTTGTTGGCCGTCCTTGAGACGAACTTCTCACAGGTTGATATTTATACTATATATACTCACTCCTTTACAAAATCCTTCAACAGATCTTTGGGAAAATCCTGTACTGTACCTATGTAATTTGCTAGGGTTTCAAACCAGTGATGCAGAGAGCTAGGTGATGGAGGAGCTTTGAATTATTTATACACACATAATTTGATTTACAGCTCTTTCTGCAGCTCCTTTAGTACCCTAAATATATAGCCATGCATGAGTGCTCTCTCTGTCTTTGCTATAAACATGCATGCATATACAAATACAAGTTTGTAAAACATATTCAGAAATGACATATATGTTTTAAATATACATTTATTTGGCTCTAAGAATATTTAGTTATACATTATTTAAATTTAAAACATATATATCTTCCTTTAGTTTGAATATTATGTGAGTGGTGAACCCAAAAAGATTTTTTTTTCTAAAAATATTTAATTCTTATGCAAATTGCAAATTAAAATAATAACTTAAGTAGGTGGGAAAGTTTGATAATAGAAATTGCACTAAAATTTGCAGCAACAAACTGACCGACTTCCATGCGCATTTTAAGAAAGCAAAATTTAGAGTGGCTGGTTGTGTAAAGGTTTAAAGGTTCATTAATGTAACGAATTATATTTCTGAAATTATTAAAAAATTGTAGAGTTAATTTTATCGAATCTTAATATATTTTTTTCGATTTAAAATGTATTTCTTTTAATATTAATAAAAAAATCAATTTTATATTAAAATGTATTGTTAGTAGTTGATGTATTTTGCCAGTTTGAGGAGTACAGTTTTGACAGAGTCGGAGTTGGAATTTTATATTTTGGGAACTTGTAGCTAAAATTTTAAAAATCAGGTAACTTTTGTAATTTGTTATAGGCCTCCTATTTTGCTTTGTTCCTCTTTTGATATAACATAAATTTTCTCTGGTTCAGTGCAATGTTTAAAAATAACTGGTAATACAGAATATCATGCTATTATCTGTAATATGCACTTGAGAGGTTTTGCAGAGAGACATATTGCCCCAGGTTCCCTTAACACTTGGAATAATTTCATCGGATTTCAAATGCAAAACATGTACAAGAATATTAAAAAGCTATTGCAACCACTTTGGCAAAACAGTTTGAAAATGCAGAATGCAATACCAAACTAAATAAACGATAAGTAAAGAACATAGATAATTAATTTTAGTAAGTAAAAAATACTGGCTTCATTGACAGTTAACACACTAACTTACAAGTACAATACTAATCATTTTTGCAAAAGTCATATAAGTAGTTGATGTTACAAATATTAAGTTTGAATTGGGGGATATAAATACATGCCAATCTTCTTTTGATATGTTGTAAATCACCCAATTATAATGAATTACATATTTTTACCTCTAATTCGCCAACACGGGAATTTTCTTTAGGAACTCAGGTGTCCACACATATAAATTTAGTGGGAGATTATATTTTTTTTAATTTACAAGTCAATTATATGCCTACATATTACATGAAATAAACAATAACAACTTCATATATATAAAGCCATTATATTTAGTGAGAGATTATATTAATCCAAATATATCTTTTGAACAATATCCACTACAATTTGCGGAAAAATGCACATATCCTCGTATGATTTGTGGCCTCAGGTGTCCAAAAAGCTCCCTTCTCTTATTTTTCTTCTCATGGGTAGCATCAAAGAATTCGACCAGTGTTAACATCCAATTTTCCTTTTTATCGAGCTCCTATAGAAAGACATAAGACATAATAAGATAATAAAAAAAAGTAGATTCATACAGTTTCTCTTAATATTTAATATAAAGATAATTTTAACGGGAGACATTGACAAAAATAGATAATCGCCGCAAGAAATTTGACTTCCCTGTCGGAAAATGACATAAGGCTCTGCGCCAGTGTGCAATAACATCTTGAGCATTCTGTTATTCTTGTTTTGGTTGGAAATAGCTTGAAACTTTGGTGTATCCCACCAATCACACAGTGCTTCCAAGCATCTGGTTCAATATGCAGAGGCTTCCCATCCCGTCGTGTGGTTCAAAATAGTACTATTTTGAACTCTCTTGTCAGCCTGTCTCAAATCCCGTGAAAGCATACTCTTTAAGTTAACCTTCAGGTGGGCCTTCACTTTAGCATGCATAAATTAATTGGCACATGAACCCCCTCTCGTAGTCATAGTATTTCTGACATTAACTCATGGTTTTCAAGGGGACCAATCTGTAGCAACTGTTTGTTATTATTAGATTGTTAACAAACACTTTAAGGGCCGTTGGATGGGGATTAACGGGTGAGATGGTACCCGGACCGCGGAAAGTTTCAGCGGTTGGTCTGGACGGACCGCGGAAAATTTCTGCGGTTGGGTGCTGTCCCCTTATCCCCAGCATCCCAACAGCACCTCATTTCACCACAAAAACACCAAAATTTTGTAGAAAAATTCTACTCTCTCCAAGTTTACAATTTAGGCGATTTTCATCAAGAACTTCAAGTTGTTTTGTCAATTCAAGGTATATTTCTTGTCTTAAATTTCTCATTTTCATGGCGGATAAATTATTTGCTCGCATGTTTCGTCATAAACGTCAAAATGAAAAAAAAGAGGCTATTGATTGTAGTTTACATCTTGATAGTTTAAATAGTAGTGAAGAACCTAAAACCCCTGTATATGTTGAAGATGATGATTTTGTAGATAGAAATGAGCAATTTATTAATTTAGATGACGATTTGGTTGATGTTGAAGATGAAAGTGATGGAAATGAGGTTGAAAATGAGGTCGAAAATGATAGTGATAATATTGAGGGTGAGGATGAAATTGATAATGTAGAGGATGCAAATTTGTATGAAAATGTTGATGGGGGGAGTTCCATATTTGAATCAAATTTTTCAAAGTGTGGATGAGGCCGGTCATTTTTTTAGGGCTTATGCTTTACGAAATGGATTTGCGATTAAAATTCAAGCTAGCCATCGTAATAAAGACAACGAGATATATGGTCGTTTATATGTTTGTAGGCTTTATGGAAAAAGTGTCGTCGCCGAGAGTAGTCAAAATAAACGGCGTAGAGAGGTTCTTCCTAAAAGCGAGTGCAAGGTGAGGATGTATGTCAATTATCAAAAGAAAAAACGTCACTGGGAGGTAACTAGCCTTGAATTGGGTGTGTAATATGAAATATACATATTTGTAAAACACTTACAACTTCATAGCCCTCGAGGCTATCATACAACTCCCTCGTCTTGTACTGCTGCTGAGGCTGTGGATCGGGTTTCCCTATGCGCATACGAGATATATCAGCATACCACGCCATGTAATCAGCCTCCGAAGCTATGTCTACCGAGTCATCAACAAGGCCATCCAAATCTGAACAGAACCTGGCCCATTTGCCAATATCATTAAACCACCGCACCAGCCAATCCTCCCCTGCAAACGTGGCATCCTTAGCCCCCCTGTAACCAACCATGTTCACCGGTGCCCGTGGAATCTGGGGACTAGAACCAAACTGTCTCGACACCCTGTCCGGATGCTGCCACTCGACCACGTCGTAACATACAAGGGGAACTCGACCGCACCCAGCTAACTGTGCCTGTATCATCTCGCTGTCCATAACATCCTCGAACCTAGCATACGGCCTCCAGACCACCTCATCACCAGCAACACCATCAAACTCACCCCTATAGAACGGTAAGCTGTGGTGAGGGCCTGACATCCTGCGCTTCTTCGAAACCCCGACATGAGTATCACTAGCATAGGCCCATCCCTCAGCAACCGGATAATCCTCCTGACCGGGAGATCGTAAAGGCACGCCAATACGAGGAAATCTCTCGTAAGACCAAACCTGTAACACCCAGACACAACAAGCAATGCTCTTGCTGCCCTTCCTTGCAGCAATCTCCAAACCCCGGTATATATGAGCTAACACAGCTGCACCCCAAGCATAATAAGGAATCTCCCGCATATTAATCAACGGGTGCATATACCGAACATGAACAAAAGAGCGGTTGATGCTGGGGAAGAGGATACAACCCATAATGAATAGCAGATATGCCTTGGTATGTACAACCGTGGCCCTCATATTGTTCTTCTCAGGCTTCTGTGCACCATATCTCTCGAACAACCACCCCAGCTTGATGTTATTCCGATACAAAGCCTCCTTCACCTCCTCCTCGGTCAAAGGCTCAAACCAATTATTAGCAAAATACGCCGCCTTGTTCTCTATCACCCCACAAGTCAGCGCATCCCCCTGAACTAGCACCCCTAAAATAAACCCCACATCCTCCAATGTAATAGTCATCTCGCCCTGCCTCGTGAAAAAAGTGTTGGTCTCAGGTCTCCAACGCTCCACCAAAGCAGATATCAACCGAGTGTTAGTAGCCAAGACAACAGCAGGGTCTGCAAAAATCCCAAACCCAAGCATGTGTAGCAATTCCCGCTGTGGTCTCCTTAACTTCCACAAGTGCAATGACTTGTTCCCCGAATAGCTCTGCAACTCATCTCTCCCTGTACCATCCCAAACATCCTCACTGACGTGATACCGATTATCCCAAATAATATTATGCGCGTTAGGACCCGGCAACATATTCCCAAAATCATCAAAATTATCCATACCTGAAAATATTGCCAACAAAATTCATCAATCACCACAATAAAACACCACAACGTACACAATAAAAACAATCACCACATATATAAACACCAAGTTCACAATACATTCGAAATAACTACCCATTATTTGCAACAAAATTATATGTTAATTGCATCCATACTTTTACACTAACATAACTCGAATTTAACACTAAATTTATCATTACAAATTCGAATTATAAATAAATTAAATTAACACTAAATTTATTTATAATTCGAATTTAACACTAAAATTATCACGAATAATCCTAAATTTATTCCTAAATATTCGAATTATCACTAAATTGTCACTAAATTTAACACTAAATTTAGCACTAATATTCGAATTTACAGATTTTTCATTACATTCAAATTCGAATTATAATATAAAAATCTAATTTTATACGCAATTATTAAAAATTTGAATTATAATTATAAATTTGAATTAATTCAAATTATAAATTCGATTATTAAAAATTCTAATTAAAATTGTAATTTCGAATTAAAATTATAAATTCGATTATTAAAATTTCGAATTAAAATTGTAAATTCGAATTAAAATTGTAAATTTCAATTTTATACACTAAATTAATTCTAAATTAACACAAATTTATCCTAAAAATCGATATTAAATCAAGTCCAAATTATGAACCCTAGAAATTATAAAAATTTGAATTTATTCATAGTACGATTCATATGTTAATTAATACATTAATTAACCCTAAATATCAAAATTACATACATAAATTCAGATTTATAACAAGAAAAAAACATTAGTTTATATGAATAAAACTGTAAATAACAATTAAGATATCGATTACATACCTTGATTAGTGAAAAAGAAGACTGATTTTGCTCAAAATATTTTTTGCTGTGGGTGTTGCTCCTGCTGCTGGCTGCTGCTGCATTTGTGTTTGCGTCTGCTGCGGCTGTGTGTTTGTGTATATCTATTCTGAGAGTATGCGTTTGCCAAGAATTAGGTAAACAAAAAACACCACCAACCGCTGAAAATTTCCGCGGTCCGTGCAGAGGGGTATTTTGGTAATTACTCCGGACCGCTGAAAATTTCCGCGGTCCATTGGGTGCTGTTTTAATTATCAGCCGTTAGATCCACCATCCAACGGTGGAAAACCTGTTTGTTGTATACCGGTCTACAACAAACGTTTGTTGTAGACCGGCCCCCATTTTCAAGAATGCAAGTAAATAATACGGTTAAAAAAGAAAGAAAAACATACTGCAACACTTCCTTTTTTGCTAAATAAATATACTAGAATACTTAACTACAAAACCATATTGTATATACGTATGTGGCAACAAAAGTTTTCTACCTGCAACTCATCGAGCCAGCCTTGTAGTACTCATCGTCAAAAAATTGTGAACGAAGCTTACCAACGCTATCTACAGCTCCTGTAGGCCAATGATCTCTTGATATTGCCTTCAACGTCTTCTTCTGTACATTTTCTTTGATGCTGCAAACATACACAATTAAGTTGATGGGAGTTTTGTTGTGGCGCCCTCCAAACCCGGGTCAGAAGTTTGGGGTCCACAACACAATCACAATATATAAACCTGTACATAAAATATTAATTGCAATGACCCTGTTTCACATAACCACGGATCTCAACAGGTCAAAGTATGAAAACAAGCCACAATCTTAACTTTTTATTACAACGTACCAAATCCCATCTAATTTAACTTACAATTTATAATAAAACATTCTTACAATCTGACTATCTCTATACCGCATGAAGCTTCTGCTAGCTCGATTCAATTCATCTGGAACCTTAGCCCGCACTTTGGACTGAGGAACTTCACTATCATCCATATTCTTTTCAACTGTAAAATATATAAAATAATCGCAAGGGTGAGCTAACTAGCTCAGCAAGTCATAATAGTGATAACTGAGGTTAAACAATGATCAAATGAGATGATTCAAAGGAATCAAGTTTCTTTTTAACTCATCATTAGAATTGGATACTTATTTTAAGTTTTAAAAAATCAAGGTTAGGCTGCTGATCAGTCACGCACTAACCCCGAGCAAGCACACAACACTGCTCTAATTACTGGATCCAAGGCACACATTGGCCTAACTTGACCATTGGTATGGTCTGACCACGAATCTGGTCCACATATATATATAAAAAAACTATCCAATCCTAAAGCAGTTCAATATGATAAACGATATAATTCAATAAAATAAGTTCATAGTCAACGATGGTTAAACACTTGAATAAAAGCATAAGGAAACTTATGGATATCTTAAGGGGATTTCAGGGTATGTATAAGAAACGGTTTTCGATTTGTACAAGCATCCGGTATTAGGTCAGAAATGATTTTTCAAGGTATAGTTCTTTGATGTTATAAAGAATGGTTGTAGTATAAAAGTTTCTGTGTTTTCAAACAATTTTGTTGCAGTGTTTGGTGTTCGGTAGTTATACCTTTGGGGAGTAGTATCATATTGGTATGATTTGATATTTGAGGATCAACAAAGGATGGTTTACAAAGAATAAGGCTTACGGCTCAAAATCAAGAAAGAATCAGGGTTCAAGGGTAAGTAGTTTAAAACACTTGCATTATAAAACAAGGGTTATGTTTAATAATAACAACATGTTATGAAATAGTTCGAAAACATTGGTAATATGTCTTGAAGAAAAGTTCAGAAATACTTGCCTTACAAGGCTTTACAACTATTACTGATCAACTCTGAACCGACTCTACCGCTCAGGCTTTAATGTCCAACCACTGGATTACATTAGATTCGACTCCGACGCTCAGGTTTTCTGTTGAAACTCTATTAAGCTCGTCGACTGACTACTAAGTCATCTCTAGTCCATCGTCCACTTTCAGGTTCCCTGATTATAACCTACAGGGTCGAAATACCCTACGTTAGACGTCTAAGTATGCTTAACATATCCTCAATAACACATCTACCCATTCGATATCAAATCCTGACTCGTAATTATATGGATTATAATATCACGCATAACAATTAGGGTTCACAATCTTGGAAATCAAGTTCGGTGTTTGTTTTCGGAAAATACGTATACTTGTCATTTTGCGAAATTAGGGTTATTGAGTTTTACCAAAACATCCACCACAACGTACAATCACGTTCCGCACAGAAGATATATATACTTATTTATACTCGTTCGACGTTCCGATAATTACAGGGTATGTCTTGAATTTCTGAATTTAATTTCCAAAAGTTCGGGCAGCACTTCCACTGTTTATCGGCCTACCCGTCGAACAACTCGACGTCAAATCACAACAAACAATCCAAAAATTTATTCCACCAAAACAACCGAAATCCATTTCGCAAATCCAAAACACCGATTTAACCTAATTAATTATTATTATTACATCTTATATTTATATTCGCATTTATTTATTAACTTGTAGGACTCAGAACAACGTCATCACCGTCCACCGTCCGCTCATCGAAATTCATCGCGGACGGCGGTAAAAATTTGTCAGTGCCCGATTAATTTCGGGTTTCCATACAAATTTTCACCGATTAATTTAACAATTTAATCGCACAAAATACCAATTAATCACTCAGATTTTCAGAAGATAAATAAATAAATAAAACACCACACGCACGCGCGTGTATTGTCAACATAGAACAGGGCAGCCAAAAATGAAGACACAGCCATCAGAAAACAGCAGAAATCATGCAACAAACTGGAACCAGTACACACAACGCACACACCCACACACAGTAACACACACATCACAACAGCGCACGTCCATTCGCCCCTCCGGTCACCTTGCCGGATATTTAAAACGGCGGCAACCGGAAAAGAAAAAGGCAGCACACGAACCGGAACACCGCCAAACACATCATACATGACTGATTACACACCTATACCACGCAGATATGTATAACAATCAACGAAGCGTAAGCAATTGAACCGAGGAACATCACCGTGGCCGGAAAATGGCGAATCGCCGGAAACAGGGGCGACAGAAAACAGAAAATGAAGGGGAGTGAAAGAAAAGGAAAAGAAGAGGGAGAGATATGAGAGAGATTATAGAGAGTCGAGAGAGAGAGCATGGAGATTGAGCAGTGAGAGAGATGAAACAGAGGTGTGGGTTTGTGGGTGTTTATCTATTTTTTTTTTATCTCTTTCTTCTGCCTAGCCAACTCTCTGCCACGTAGCTGTTGCTTAACAAAAACGAAACACGTGTACCAATTAACACTGGAGAGCTTAATTCTGTACCGCATTTTGCAATTTATCGAACCAAGGTGCAAATAAGATAATATCCAAAATTTACGAAAATAGTCTTAAAATATCATAAATATCCCGAAGTTTGTAAAACATAAATTTCGTAATTTTAGAATAATTTCTGAAATACAATTTATATCCGCTTTTATCAATTAAACGAATCGACGCGCGGGTAAAATTAATCATGAAAATTCCCAAAATAATTTTAAAATTCTTGAAATATTCCAAACTTAAATAAAAATGAGTTTCATAATTTTTGAAGAATTCTGGAATTAAATACAGATTTTTACAAATAAGTGTAATCAGAAAATCATACAGGGTTAAATATTTAATAAAATATTGATATCTAAATTTTGTAAAATCCCAAAAATAATTATTGAAATTATAAAATCATAAAACTAATTTTAGAGACAATTCAAATATCTACGGATTTAAAATTGTAATAAAATCACCTTTGAAAAATAAAACAGAACAGTATAACAAAATTTTTAACTGCACATTCCAATCCTTTACACCAATAAATCACAGAGAAATAGTATATACCAACACACTGCTGTCAAAACCAAGACACATATTTTATTTAATAATTTCCATAATAATCACATATTTAAATAATTCAAAAATACACGAGTCGTTATATCCTTCCCCCCTTAAAAAGATTATGTCCTCAGAATCTGGTCTAATTACACAAGTGAGGATATTTGTCAAGCATATCTGACTCTAGTTTCCAAGTAGACTCTTCTACTCGAGGATTTCAAATGTACTTATAGATATACACTCATTTCCAATGACTCGCCTTTAACGATCAAGAATTTGGATTGATCACTATATGCAAAACAAACTTGGACAAGAGTCCATTGGCTCCTAATCAATCACTTAATTTGAATCAGATACTTATCGTTTTAACATTGACAGGCAAAACACATTATATGTACATACTGTTGTGACGGTAACATCAACTCATGAGCAACTTTATCTATATTTATCAATATTCCGAGATTGGTTCACTAATTTTAAGACTTGACCTGTCCCTTCTACTTAGACTTATCCAGTCTCTTTCAAAATGAAACTTGTACTAACACTACTGGTCCCATTTCTATACTCATATTCTCTCTTGATACAATTTTGCCTTCTTTCTTTGTCTACTCCGAGCTGCTTGACCCAATATTCCTACGCTCTTGGTGTGCTGAATTAACTTAGAATTTAACAACTTTCTTTCTCCCACTTTATCTCAATAAAAATGGGGACCTACACATGCGTTCACATAAAGCTTGATAAAATGGCATTCTAAAGCTGACATCGATGATAAATAATCATTCCAGTGTTTTCCTAAAAACTCAATCTCTCAATATATCTTACAGTTCCTGAATCACTTTCGTACTTTGACTCTCCATTTAAGGATGATAGGCGGTGCTCATTTTCAACTTGGTTTCCAAATATTTGAATATCTCTTACTCTTTTTCATCACTTAAGGCTGAAAAGTAATCTCATATTTTCAGGTACTGTTATTTTTAAATATTTAAACTTCAGATTTCACTCTGTCCAATTTGTTTATTAACTCCTTGGTGATCTTAATTATATCCAATCCTTTCTGTCAGCCTAAAACACCCGTTACCATACGGTTTTGCTTAGGTGATTGTTAATGGATTAATTCAGAATCTTTTGTTAACCTTAGTCAAAATTTCATTCTTGAAGACTCAGCGTATAGTTGCTTTCCTTCTGATCTTTGGAGAAAAATCCTTGGGCATCCCACGCAGACTTTCTTATTCCTTGGGTAGCTGAGGATGTTATCAATAAATACAGTTTGCTTATCCAAGTACTCCTTTTACGCCACATTCCTTAATTCCTTATAGCCACCTGATACACTCGTTATTTCATATAATATTACCAGATCTTGCAATGCTCTTAACTCACTTTAATCATAATCTCTGATA
Organism: Apium graveolens; assembly: GCF_009905375.1. Taxonomy (NCBI): domain Eukaryota; kingdom Viridiplantae; phylum Streptophyta; class Magnoliopsida; order Apiales; family Apiaceae; genus Apium; species Apium graveolens. The sequence goes on from NW_027419454.1 coordinate 23,493, forward strand.
TTTTCTCAGGTTGGATCTAAAGTTAATTCTCGAGATCTAATATATTGCTTGAATTAGGTCTCGTAGGAAATTAATTCTTTATAAGGGTCACTTATTCTTATTCGTTGTTTTGCTAAACTCCCACTTCACGATTTGCCTCTTGTAAAGTCACTTCCTGGATCTGCCTTATCCACTAGGCTTTCCAATACTTCGTCTTAACTCTTTGACATGTCCAACACCTCCTGGTCTATCTTGAAATTTCCTTCTTATACTTGGTTATCACTATTTTTCTTTAAATTTCCATATATATTGGCATCTCTTCTCTAATTAAATACTTAATATTGTGAATTCCATGTGGGATCTTATTTCTTGATTCTTCTACTTGTAGCATCCAAGTGCTGGAAGAAAATCTGGAGATATTGTGATCGTTTTCCTGGGCGCATACATTTCCTTTTTCTAACTACTAACATCGTGATCCATTATCTTCTCTTGACATTTTATCTTTCCCTTCACAACTTCAACTGAAAGGTCATACTATCTATCTTTCTTCCTTTTGGATTATGAACTTTAGCTTCCAATTCCAACTTCGAGAATCCTAAAGTTAATCCTTCTGGTATAGTCTCTATGTTCGTTCTCTCCTTTTTGTTTATCGCTTGCCACTACATCTGTTTTTCTCATAATACTTACTTCAAACTCTTATGATCCGTAGCTCTTACAACTTTCTCCATACATATCATGTCTCCCCATTTTTCAAAACAAATATTATTACTGTTAGCCCTAATGATGAGTATGATACTTCTGCTCATAAGATTTCGGTTGTCTGGGTGCATATACAATAACTTTATTATACCGCATCAATACACATCCTACTCCCTTATGAGAAGCATCACTATAAACTACCAAATCTCCTTGATACTTTTAAGATGATAAAACAGGTGTTGTAACCATTCTTTCACTTAACTCTGTAAAACTTTCTTTACCCTTCTTTACTTCATATAAACTTCTTACTTTTGTTGGTATTTCTGGTCTCTTTTCATTCATAGTAACTTTAACTTCTGCTGAATCTCTTCTGATCTTTTCTACATTGACTATTTATGCTAAGAACTATATTTCATACAACTTCTTTCTTCTCCAACTTCCCAGTTATCATTAAATGCTTCGCATAGTCCTCCGTTGACTTTAAGTATCACAACTATAGCTTACTCGGGTATTCCTTAAAGGTGCTGTCCATCTAGTTCAAATATTACTGGTATATTGGTTAATATAGATGACAATATGAGAACAGTACTTAGTTCTGAAAATTATCCTTGATACATCCATAGGTTTAATCTTCAATTGGTGAAATATCAAGTCTTAAATCAGTCTTATAAAAGTACTTTGCTTCCTTCGTTTGATCAAACAAATCATTGGGTCAAGGTAACAGATATTTGTTCTTGATAGTAAACTTGTTGAGCTCTTTCTAGTCGACGCATAATCACATACTTCCATCTTTCTTATTAACATTTAATACCGGTGCATCTTATGGGGTACACTAGGTCTAATCGCTTCTTTTTCTAGCATTTCTTGCATTTACTTTGCTAACTCCTTCACTTTAACTGGCGCCATTCTGTGTGGGGCCTTGGACACTGGCTTCATTTCAGGTGCTAAGTCAGTCACGAACTCAATTTCTATATCCGAAGGAAATGTTGATAACTCATCCAAAAACATATATTGAAACTCCTTAATTACTATAAAATCTTCATACTTTGTTTGCTTCCGACTTTTGTGTATTCCATAATCACCATAATGCTCATATCTTGATCACCGTAATCATCATTAACACATTCGTTACCTTCTTTCATCTTCTGAACCTCCTCACCTTCTCATTTGGCATCCTCAGAATTATCTTTTCGTCACGACGGTCTGTATGGACACCACGCTTTAGTAGTCAATCCCTTCCTTAGAATAATATCAAATCTTCTTACCTTCCAGGATATCAATTCTACACAACTTATTGCCAAGAATTTCAGTTTCAATATTGGTACTCACTTATTTAACAACTACACGTTCTTGACTTGCTAATCCTTTCATCACAATCTTATCAATTCAACAGGGTAATTCATCTTATCAATAAAACTTTGAGAGATAAACAATTAAGTTTCTCCCACATCTTTTAATACTTTAACGCATAAGGTATTCACCTTGATCATCCATATCATCACGTCCGTATTCTGAATAACATATTTCACAGAAAAATCGCGTATTCTCGTTCTGGAAAACATATTCCTTATTGGAGTAGATTCCCTTGATTCTTAGTGGATTCTTCACTGGGACTAGTGATTTGCAATCCTTGCCAGGTGCCCTTATTTCCTTCCCATGCATAAGACGTAGATGGAACTTCGTCCGCTTAATTCAGGATACGTTGATTTCTGTTTGGAAAACCCCTTGCATAGAACGATAGTACAACAAAATGACTAGAAGGATTCAAAGTCCAACAAAATTAGAGTTGAAAAGAAAGAAGAAACAAGGATTTGAATATGAATGAGACAACCACATTGGTACTTAAGATGGCCAGTCTTTCATACCATATGGCATACAGCATATGATTAGGTGGCGTCCCACCCGACTCTTCGTCATTCTGACAAAGTGTCTCACCATAACACTGTTTGTCCCAATCAGAAAGCAAAAATTGAGGGAAATAATTAAATTTAAAAGGATTGCAATATCCTCCTTTTCGATATCATAGCAAGGAGTTTATTTAAGAAAAGAAGTTCATACTTATTTAGGTTTTCAAAAAGGGAATATACGCTGTAATATTGAAGACAAGAACGATACCATTGGTCACCATCCACATTTCACTTGTATTCATCTTTCGAGCTTGTTCGATCATATCTCCATTGTTTCATATAATAAATTTTAGAAAGTACGTTGAAATGCCTTCGCAAATTAAGCTTTATGGTATATTCTTACTTGTCACGTCTTGCGTCTTTAACATCACACTTCCACATATAATACTTTAACAACTCGATCATAATGACGTCCCTACCAGACAACCTCGAGTTTCCTTTTTCAATTTAGAATAACCCCGAAGCATTCACCATAGCGATCCTTGTGTTAATAATATTCTTCTTTTTAGGAAGTCTGGAAATCTTCTCAATCTCCTTCAGTCATACTCAGACTTCTGTTAGATCAGTGAATTCTTTGAACTTGGATAATCCTGTAATTGGATGAGTAATTGCTCCGTATACTGATTCTGTTGTTAATCTTATCCAACAATATTTATACCTTTCTGTTAAGAATAACCAACTTCTTCATAATCACGGATCAGTTTGTCCTCTAAATTAACAATACTAAGTCTGAAACAGCATTCTTCCTGATAATCCGGGCTTTCAAACAAACAAGAAACTCAAATAGTAACTTGACAACCAATGTTTAAAAATCATTTTATTCAAAAAGGCTTTTAGAAATTTGTAAAGGAAAATCTTTTTCGAAAACTTGTTTTAAAAGTTTAGAAAATCACAAACCTGGTTGTCCTTACTGTATGAGTTGGTTGTTGTCCTTCCGACTTATAACAAGGTACCATATTAAAGAAACAATTACATAAAAGTTCGTTCACTCCAATCTACCTTTTCTTCTTCATCTGGTTCATCTGCCTTCCTCAATCGAAGGAAACTTCAATTGTCGTTGCATGTTATCTTATTCATAGCTTCACGTCAAAGTTTCCATACTGGTAATACTCCCAACATTACCGTTGCAGTAGTTAAGTAAAACAGGCCATCCAATAGTCAATAAGTCTATTCCATAGAACAAAGTTTGCTCGTATCACATCACATTACTACTTTACACATCGCATTTATCATATCATCGTCATTTAATTTCACAAAAATCCCAGGTTTATACTTTTCTCTCTTACTCTTTTAAAATTCACCTGGTTCATCCCATACTTATTCACGGGTGACTTAGTCACTAAGGGCTTCTTTTAACCCGATAACAGCTATCCTCTGAAACACTTAAATCTCCTTTCTAAACTTCGTTTCACCTCTATTTATAACTCAAGCGCTCACCATTTACTGTAGCTCTCGAATCCATCCTCGTAGGTACAATCGCTTCATAGGACAAGTTCTAAACTGGGGGTATAGAACAGGATGTAGGGTAAACTAAAGAGATACGCTCACAGCCGAATATCCAGTGAAAGAAGAATAAACATATGGAGGTTCTTGAATAGGTAATCTCATATAAAAAATGGAAAAGTAGCGTCGAATAGCTTGAAGAAGTGCACCCGTTATAACAGAAGGTAGTGCCATTAATACTGGTGGAGGAACAAGGTGCAATTCCAATCTGAGAGAAGATGACGATCCTCAAACGGGAAGCTCCAGATGATTAAATGACATCGGGAAATCAGGATCTGCCATTGCCGTTGTCTGGAAATCACGTCGCAAGCTGAGAATCTCGAATCGTAATACGAACTATGCCGGAGACTTACTATGTAATTGCACTCATCCTTGCGACATCTTATCTTTCTATTTCCTATTCCTAATCCTAACCCTCTACCCAATCCCGACAATCTAGGCTTGTTTCAGTGACTTATAACCTGTAGCTCTGATACCAACCTGTGGCGCCCTCCAAACCCGGGTCAGAAGTTTGGGGTCCACAACACATTCATAATATATAAACCTGTACATAAAATATTAATTGCAATGACCCTGTTTCACATAACCACGGATCTCAACAGGTCAAAGTATGAAAACAAGCCACAATCTTAACTTTTTATTACAACGTACCAAATCCCATCTAATTTAACTTACAATTTATAATAAAACATTCTTACAATCTGACTATCTCTATACCGCATGAAGCTTCTGCTAGCTCGATTCAATTCATCTGGAACCTTAGCCCGCACTTTGGACTGAGGAACTTCACTATCATCCATATTCTTTTCAACTGTAAAATATATAAAAGAATCGCAAGGGTGAGCTAACTAGCTCAGCAAGTCATAATAGTGATAACTGAGGTTAAACAATGATCAAATGAGATGATTCAAAGGAATCAAGTTTCTTTTTAACTCATCATTAGAATTGGATACTTATTTTAAGTTTTAAAAACCAAGGTTAGGCTGCTGATCAGTCACGCACTAACCCCGAGCAAGCACACAACACTGCTCTAATTACTGGATCCAAGGCACACATTGGCCTAACTTGACCATTGGTATGGTCTGACCACGAATCTGGTCCACATATATATATAAAAAAAACTATCCAATCCTAAAGCAGTTCAATATGATAAACGATAAATTCAATAAAATAAGTTCATAGTCAACGATGGTTAAACACTTGAATAAAAGCATAAGGAAACTTATGGATATCTCAAGGGGATTTCAGGGTATGTATAAGAAACGGTTTTCGATTTGTACAAGCATCCGGTATTAGGTCAGAAATGATTTTTCAAGGTATAGTTCTTTGATGTTATAAAGAATGGTAGTAGTATAAAAGTTTCTGTGTTTTCAAACAATTTTGTTGCAGTGTTTGGTGTTCGGTAGTTATACCTTTGGGGAGTAGTATCATATTGGTGTGATTTGATATTTGAGGATCAACAAAGGATGGTTTACAAAGAATAAGGCTTACGGCTCAAAATCAAGAAAGAATCAGGGTTCAAGGGTAAGTAGTTTAAAACACTTGCATTATAAAACAAGGGTTATGTTTAATAATAACAACATGTTATGAAACAGTTCGAAAACATTGGTAATATGTCTTGAAGAAAAGTTCAGAAATACTTGCCTTACAAGGCTTTACAACTATTACTGATCAACTCTGAACCGACTCTACCGCTCAGGCTTTAATGTCCAACCACTGGATTACATTAGATTCGACTCCGACGCTCAGGTTTTCTGTTGAAACTCTATTAAGCTCGTCGACTGACTACTAAGTCATCTCTAGTCCATCGTCCACTTTCAGGTTCCTGATTATAACCTACAGGGTCGAAATACCCTACGTTAGACGTCTAAGTATGCTTAACATATCCTCAATAACACATCTACCCATTCGATATCAAATCCTGACTCGTAATTATATGGATTATAATATCACGCATAACAATTAGGGTTCACAATCTTGGAAATCAATTCGGTGTTTGTTTTCGGAAAATACGTATACTTGTCATTTTGCGAAATTAGGGTTATTGAGTTTTACCAAAACATCCACCACAACGTACAATCACGTTCCGCACAGAAGATATATATACTTATTTATACTCGTTCGACGTTCCGATAATTACAGGGTATGTCTTGAATTTCTGAATTTAATTTCCAAAAGTTCGGGCAGCACTTCCACTGTTTATCGGCCTACCCGTCGAACAACTCGACGTCAAATCACAACAAACAATCCAAAAATTTATTCCACCAAAACAACCGAAATCCATTTCGCAAATCCAAAACACCGATTTAACTAATTAATTATTATTATTACATCTTATATTTATATTCGCATTTATTTATTAACTTGTAGGACTCAGAACAACGTCATCACCGTCCACCGTCCGCTCATCGAAATTCATCGCGGACGGCGGTAAAAATTTGTCAGTGCCCGATTAATTTCGGGTTTCCATACAAATTTTCACCGATTAATTTAACAATTTAATCGCACAAAATACCAATTAATCACTCAGATTTTCAGAAGATAAATAAATAAATAAAACACCACACGCACGCGCGTGTATTGTCAACATAGAACAGGGCAGCCAAAAATGAAGACACAGCCATCAGAAAACAGCCGAAATCATGCAACAAACTGGAACCAGTACACACAACGCACACACCCACACACAGTAACACACACATCACAACAGCGCACGTCCATTCGCCCCTCCGGTCACCTTGCCGGATATTTAAAATGGCGGCAACCGGAAAAGAAAAAGGCAGCACACGAACCGGAACACCGCCAAACACATCATACATGACTGATTACACACCTATACCACGCAGATATGTATAACAATCAACGAAGCGTAAGCAATTGAACCGAGGAACATCACCGTGGCCGGAAAATGGCGAATCGCCGGAAACAGGGGCGACAGAAAACAGAAAATGAAGGGGAGTGAAAGAAAAGGAAAAGAAGAGGGAGAGATATGAGAGAGATTATAGAGAGTCGAGAGAGAGAGCATGGAGATTGAGCAGTGAGAGAGATGAAACAGAGGTGTGGGTTTGTGGGTGTTTATCTATTTTTTTTTTATCTCTTTCTTCTTCCTAGCCAACTGTCTACCACGTAGCTGTTGCTTAACAAAAACGAAACACGTGTACCAATTAACACTGGAGAGCTTAATTCTGTACCGCATTTTGCAATTTATCGAACCAAGGTGCAAATAAGATAATATCCAAAATTTACGAAAATAGTCTTAAAATATCATAAATATCCCGAAGTTTGTAAAAACATAAATTTCGTAATTTTAGAATAATTTCTGAAATACAATTTATATCCGCTTTTATCAATTAAACGAATCGACGCGCGGGTAAAATTAATCCTAAAAATTCCCAAAATAATTTTAAAATTCTTGAAATATTCCAAACTTAAATAAAAATGAGTTTCATAATTTTTGAAGAATTCTGGAATTAAATACAGATTTTTACAAATAAGTGTAATCAGAAAATCATACAGGGTTAAATATTTAATAAAATATTGATATCTAAATTTTGTAAAATCCCAAAAATAATTATTGAAATTATAAAATCATAAAACTAATTTTAGAGACAATTCAAATATCTACGGATTTAAAATTGTAATAAAATCACCTTTGAAAAATAAAACAGAACAGTATAACAAAATTTTTAACTGCACATTCCAATCCTTTACACCAATAAATCACAGAGAAATAGTATATACCAACACACTGCTGTCAAAACCAATACACATATTTTATTTAATAATTTCCATAATAATCACATATTTAAATAATTCAAAAATACACGAGTCGTTATAAACTATTTTACATATTATGTTCCTAAACAACCTTGTTTAATACCTTGTAAATCATACCCTGTGTCATGTAAGGACCATAACTGATGAACAAATTATGTTGTAATAGGATTTCATGTGCCACTGGGTAAAGCTTAAAACCCACAAGTGGTTTCAAAAAGGATCTTTATTGTTATGTATCAATGCCATGCTATCGTATTACTAAATAATTGCTCAATCAGGTTTATATTAAATGGCCACATCACTAAACCACCGAGCAGAAACTCAAACGCAAGGCCAAGAACTAAACCAAGATACTATTATGATGAACTGACTTTTTCAACTTTCGCAACAACCAATAGCCCCTTAAGTCGGAAACTTCAAGCATTTGCAATCCGTACATCCCCCAAAGTTTATAGGATTGTGAGACCCGATTAAAGCTCACTCGTGGTAGAAAGAAAGGGAAAAAGCATTTGAATTAGCGGAAGTTAAGGATGAGAAAAAGGCGCAGTACGTAAGTTATCACCCTAAGGATGAGGCAAGTTATTGGTGGGAATCTTCAAAGGCGTTGCTTGAAGGAAAAGTTATATCATGGGAGAAGTTTACGGAGATGTTTTTAGAGAAGTATTAGGCTAATTATATGCAAGACCCATTGGAGATGAGGTTTTTGAATCTGAGACAAGAAGACATAACAATGGCGGATTATGAAGTGAAGTTTTCGGAGTTAGCAAGGTTTGCACCCGAATATGTGAATATTGAAGCAAAGAAGGCCAAAAAGATTCAAGAAAGGTTTGAAACCAGGGATTCGAAGTCAGGTGGCTCTTCTTGAAATAAGGAATTATGCCACGTTAGTTCAGAAAGTGATGATTGTAGAAGGAGAGAAAGAAGCAACTAAGAGGGAAGCTGAAGGAAAGAAGAGATATTTTGATGAATCAGAATCAGATCAGGAAAGCTCTAAGTTTTAGAGGGAAGTTTGGAAAGAATGGTGGAGGTCAAAGTTAGAAGTTTCAAAAGTTTAAGCCCGAAAATGAATGTCAGAATAATCATTTCTAGAAGACGTGACAAAAAGTAAAGGATAATAGACCTCAAGACCAGGGGAAGTGCAACAAGCTGAACGTGACTTGTTTTTAGTGCAATAAAAAAGGAAACTATTTGACGGAATGCCCAAGTGGAGCAGGGAAGCCGGATTTGACTTATTTTAAATGTGGAAAGGTGGGCCATATGGAAAAGAACTGTAAGGAGCCTGTTCAGAAGACGAATGTGCTTAGGAATACTGGACCATCAACCCCTGTAACATCAGCAGCCCAGCCGAGGGAAAGAACATTCAACATGACCATGCAAGATGTTGTGTGGGATGTGGATGTGGTAGCAGGTACGCTTGTTATAAACTTAGTAGAAGTTAGAGTGTTAATGGATTCTAGAGCAACTAGATCCTTTAGTGCTGAAAGTGTTATAGACAGATTAAAGTGTGCTACATACCCTCTCGAACCAAATTTGATTAGAGAAGTAGTGAGCCAAGAAAGAGATATTGCCAATAGAATCGGTCCTAATTGTGATATGGTTACAGAAGGTCGACAATTTTTTGCTAACTTAATTCATTTTAAGTTAGGAGAATTCGATGTTCTATTAGGGATGGACTGGTTGTCAAACCACGATGTTCAAATCGAATGTAGAAGTAAGAAAGTGAAATTGGAGACCAAAGATGGTATTGAAGTGATATTAAAAGGAAAGAAGCAAGAGAAGAAGTTTCTAACGGCCATGCAAATGAAGAGATTGTTACAGCAAGGGTGTGGAGCGTATTTAGCACATGTGAAGGATGTAGAGAAGGAGTCCTTTAAGATTGAAGATATTCTAGTAGTTAAATATTTTCCCGATCAGTCTCCAGATGAATTACCTAGAATATCTCCAGATCGATAGATCGAGTTCACGATTGATTTGGCCCGTATTACGGAACCAGTATTGAAAGCTCCCTATCGAATGGCGCATGTTGAAATGAAAGAGTTAGCGGTACAATTACAGGAATTTCTGGACAAAGGAGTTATTCGCCCGAGTGTATCCCAATGTGGTGCACCAGTGCTATTTGTAAGTAAGAAAGATGAAATTATGAGGCTGTGTATCAATTATCGCGAATTGAATAAGTGAATGATTAAGAATAAGTATCCTCTACTGCAAATCGATGACTTGTTTTGATCAATTGAAAGGAGCTACTTGTTTCTTGAAGATTGACTTAAGATCTGGGTATCATCAGCTGAAAATTAAAGCGGAAGACATACCCAAGATGGCATTTTGAACAAGATATGGACACTATGAATTTTTAGTAATGGCGTTTGGATTGACAAATATGCTAGCTGCATTTATGGATCTCATGAATAGAGTATTTAAGCAATATTTGGATAAGTTCATGATCGTATTATTTATTGACAATATCTTGATATACTCCAAGATGGAGGAAGAACATATGGAACATTTGAGGATTTCTTTGGAGATTTTGAAGAAAGAGAAATTATACGCAAAGTTTTCAAAGTGTAAGTTTTGGGTTAAAGGAAGTTCAATTTATTGGACATGTAGTTAACAGTGAAGGTATTAAAACTAGACCCAACCAAGATAATAGCAGTGACAAATTGGGATAGGCCTAAGACTCCTATAGAAGTTGTAAGCTCTCTTGGATTAATGGGGTATTTACAGGAGATTTGTACATGATTTTTCTAAGATTACTGTCCCATTAACGAAGTTGACAAGGAAGAATGAAAAGTTTGTTTGGACGGATAAGTGTGAAGAAAGCTTTCAAGAGTTAAAGAATAGGTTGGTAACCGCACCAGTGTTGGTTTTACCCGACGAAAAGGGTAAGTTTGCGATCTATAATGATGCTTCGTATAAAGGGCTAGGTTATGTGTTGATGCAAAACGGGAAAGTGATAGTTTATGCATCAAGGAAATTAAAGCCGTAAGAGCAGAAATATCCTACGTATGATGTGATTGTATTTGCCCTTAAGATTTGGAGGAATTATTCATATGGAGAAAAGTGTGAGATTTATGCGGACCACAAAAGCTTGAAGTATATTATTACGCAGAAAGAATTGAATAAAAGGCGAAGGAGATGATTGGAATTGATCAAAGATTTTGAATGTATTATCAGTTATCCTCTCGGAAAGGCGAACGTTGTAGTAGATGCGCTAAGCCGAAAAGAAGGATTGAATGTGTTAAACTTCATCTGAGGAATTAATCAAGAATTTTGAGAAGTTGGAAATAGAAGTACGGATTCCAGAATTGGGAAGTGAGGTAATGTATGCGATAACTTTTCAGGCGGAAATTTTAGAAAAAATTTGATGTTGTCAAGAGCAAATGATGAACCACGAGAAGAGCAAGTTGCCTGGAAAAGAAATTAAGGCTCAAAAGGATAATAAAAGAATATACCGAGTTTGCTCGCGTATCTGGAATTTTTAGTATTATGGAATTGAAACACGAGATTCTTCATGAAGCGCATAACCTAAGATTGTAGATTCACTCTGGAAGTATAAAAATGTACAAGGACTTAAAAGAAAGTTATTGGTGGCCAAATATGAAAAAGGAAATTGCGAAATGGATAAGTAAATGCTATACGCGCCAGATTGTAAAGGAGGGACATCAACAGCCGAGTGGACTGTTTCAACCACTAGACATACCTGGAAGGAAATGAGAGCATATCGCGATGGATTTCGTTATAGGAATACCAAAAACTAAGTCTAATCATGCTTCAATATGGGTAATAATTGACCGATTGACAAAGTCAGCGTGTAACGCCCCCAAATCTGGGGTTAGAGGATTTGGTCATCACTATAAAATCTCAATCCAAATTAACTTGTTAAATCAATAAATAAATTCCAACAGTTGAATATTTAACATCTATGACCCCAAACTAATCCATAAATAGTTTTTCACTTTCTTTTCAAACTCTTTTCACAAATTCCCAAACTAAAAACTTACCCACTAGTATTACTTCAAAAAGAAGTATACTAGACCAATGATTTGATAACATAACTAATACATATATATATAAACACAACTATATACAATAGACGTACTCTAGTTCCGCAAACCCTGGACCACCCATCTTCAAAAAGCTTCTTCTTTGCTTCCTTGAATTACACGGCTAAACAGCGCAAGCTAATCCTCACTAGAGATTAAATTTGAAAACAGGAAAGTATGAGCTAAAGGAATGCTCAGCAAGTTTATTATAGCATATATATGGTCTTTTTGATATAAAACCGACATCTACATTAGAGCAGAACATTTGAAATCATAATTGCTGAAACAAAAAATTTATTAAAGAATCGGATAATTTTTCTCACTGTATTCAAAACACTTTTTGATATTTTCGAGCGAAATTCTTCAGCAATACTTTGAATCTTGACGATAATAAAACTCATAAAACAGTGTTTACGGAAATATCGTAAACAATAATGACATGAAATAATAATTATGGAATAAATCATAAATTTTATTCAAAACCGAACTCTTAATATTAATATTTATTTTTTTGTCATATCAAATTAGATATCAATAAGAACTTTGATGCTCACAACATCCCATACTGAAGTCAACATCAATCATCTATACTAATACCATATTTGATATTTAACAACAAACTAAGTATCATCATCAATCAAAAACTGAATCAAAACTGCATTTCACCTTTTATCCAAAATCAAAATACTTGATAAATCATTCCTTATAAGATTATCAAAAGCAATATAATAATTTAGATTGGAATCCTCAAACGACGGTGTGTTGTCGCCGGTGATCAGCCGCGGAGCAACACCGGTATGCCAAAGCATATCCAACTAAATAAATGGGGCACCCAAGGCACATATCAGCCTATAAGGTATTATATCCTGTATATTACCTAGCTCTCCGCTGGACCACCGCCATGGCCTCTTATGCAATCAGTAACCATCCAATCTTAAAGCATTTTATTAAAAAGGGGTCATATAATCGACACCCTAGTAAATTTTTATTCCCCCATTCACTTGGGTAGGAATACTCGCAACCAAATCATTTTTCTCAAAATCCAAAATATTTATAAATCCAGTAATTTGATAAGTCAAAACATTTAACTATTCTGAACATAGAATTGCAAAGAGTACTTGCATAATCAGCATTTAATTCAGCGATATGTAAAACATTTATCTATTCTGAACTGAGGAGAGGGAAAGCAATACTTGCATAATACGATTCAATAGAAATATCACTTGAACAATAAGTGATGATATGTACTGGCCTTTGGGTTTTTAGCAGTTAGTCACTCTCGTAATGACACATCTATTCTGACATTCTGTCTCAAAACATCACTGTCTTTCTTTTTAACACTTTACGGATATGTTGCTCCTGCCATTGCTAGAAGCCTAATATCCAATACCATTCCATTACACTCTTTATCCAACATCTTATCCTGATCAACTCGAATGATCCGCATCTATAATTAAAAGATACAACTTTAATCATCTAAACGATAATTGCTCGACGAATTGCACGTCAAAATCCTATCATCTACCCATATGATAGCCCACATATAAAGAAGACAGTCAAATACAAGACCTTTGACCCATGTACACACGTATTTCACATAGCACATAATCATATAAGCCATGTATCACATAATTCATATCATATATGACTCAGTTTGTTGAAAGGTTCGACTCGGTATGTTTAAAACTGAAATCGGGTCAAAATACAACTTTTTGATCAATATGCGACTTAAAATTAATTTGCAAATCAAGCGACCACTACAACATATTTGCAATCACACAACAGTTTTGCACCGTTGTGTGACATATATAGTTTCCGTTGTCTATCCAACACTCGTGTGATAGAATACCAGACAACGGTTGTTTTAACCCTTGTAATAAGAGAAATTACACAACTGTTTTTAATAGTGGTTACAATCAAGAAGGCACAACGGGTACCATATATTTACCATTGTTGGAACTTTTTTAAAACAACTGTTTCTTTATTGAACTATTGTCTATCTAACTTAACAACAATGGTTTTGTAGAAAAACTATTATTGTTACCTTATACGATATTGTCATAAACAACCGTTTATAAGCTTCTTTTGTGAATGTTTTTTTAAAAGACAATGGAGTAAAAGATTTAAACCATTGCAAAAAATATTAAAACACAACTGTTTTTAAAAAAAAATGTGCAGTGAGACATACAACGGTTTTCATCATTTTTTAAGTGGCTTTCACACAACTATTTACAAATTTAATTTCGTTGTTTGAAATAAACCAATTTTAAAATAAAATGGTATTATGACAATCCAATTGTTATTTCACAATTGAAATTAAATTTACAATACAAAAATTCTCTACAAGAATTAGAAGTATAACTTAAAGATTCTCTATACATTTTAATTGGCTCAGCTATTGAAAACATCAAGTCCCATTGGATTAGTGGCTTGCAACTCAAACTGGATGCCATCGAGTTCCCTCTTGAATCTGTCCTTAGAGCTTGCGTAAATCATTTTGCTCCTTACCTTTTATAGTATCAGGACACCTTTGCAACCATATACACATTAGAAATAAATGAACTTAATGAAATGGAATACCAATAAAGCAAAATTAAGACCTTGTATTTTGTACTTACCATGAAATGAAGAAAGTTCTGCTCTTGTGCTAATTTTCTAAGGTCACAAAATCATAGTCATAAACCGCATAACCAGCACTCATCTTCAGGAAGGCTAGCTGCAAAATCTTTATAACTCTCTGCTACCTCACCAAACATTACATATAATCTTCATAATTACTTCCATGTGAAATGATTTCTGCATTTCAAATAATACATACTTCCTAAAAGAAACTCAATGTATAATAAGCAACCACAGGAAAAACTATTTCACAAACACGTATGAAATAATCACTTACATCTGGTTTAGCTCTTCTGCTAGCCGGGGGAAACAGACAAGTTCCAGTACCTCCCCCCAGAATAACTTAAGCTACTGTTTTTGGGTCTACCTCAGGATGAACAGGTACAGGTGGCTCAAATTCCTGAAACAAAATCTCAATCATAAAGAATTAAGACTGTTCTTAAACATAAATTTCAATCAACCATCATCAGAAAGTTACAGTATTGGGCAAACAGTAAATATTATCACTATTGTAAACCGACATTGCTCTCCAAGCTAAAAATAATAATATAAAGGTTGCAATGTTCAACACAACCTAAAACTCAAGATCTTCTTGGCAGTAGTTTGATCAGCAGTCATGAGACCAAAATGGATGTGTGGAAAATGTGCCCACTGATGAAGTGAAATTGGTAAAAAAGAGAGATTTCTTTTTTCATATTAGCCTAATCATTGTATCAAAAAGTCTGAACCCTGATGTTCATTTATAACAAGGGGATACTTACATTTAGCCGCAGCACTAAATGCTTCTCTGTGGATGATATCTGGATTTGCTGCTTTGATTCGTTGAATTTCATCCCTGCATATTCACACCCACATATATCATCACAGACATATATATTTATGTATGCATTTATACTGACAATGTTGGTCTGATCGATACTCACTTAATAAACCGATTCTAGGCAGAGGGGACTCGATGTCTCTTCTCCAGAGCTGATACATATATAACATTAACAAAATCACATATTTAAATTACCAAAACAACTGGGTGGTTTGCAGCCAAACCTTCGCGCTTAAGCGGTGCCCCTGGAATTTCAGGTCCTTTAAGTCCAGGAAAGCTTACAGCAACAATGTACAACAACAAGAGCAGCCATGAGGTATAATACTAATGTTCACATCTTTCATTCATGAGTAGCATAAAGATGCCCTGTACAAGACATAAGCAGTGTTAATGACAAGAATGACACGTGAACTTAATTTTTGACACTCGGTAAATCTACATATAATTAAAAAACCCACAATCACATACTTTTTAATAAAAGAAAAAAAACTATTCATACTTCATATTACTTCATATGCTACTTAAAATTAAATTATAGTAATCAAATTAAATATAGTAATTAAACAATTACTACTTAATCATAAATTTCTTCAAATATATTTTCATACAAAAATATACTTAAAATGAATAAAAGAATGTCTAAAAAAATCATGATATAAACTAGTAAACAGAATCTTAATAGTACATATTACTACCTGATAAACAACAACATTCCCCCAATATTATCAAGAACAATCTACTGATTTAATTGTATTCCTTCAAACTCTAATTAAAACGATTGCAGCGGAAAGAGCAGCAGTCAGCAGTCAGCCACTCTCCTTGTGGTAACAGAAGTTTAGCTGTTGAAGTTAAATGACAAGCATCAGAACATGCCTTCAATATGCTCAAACAACAAAAGTCCATTATTAGTTGTATCAGTTCCACAGTCAATCAGGGGGCGTGTAAACAGGGGGCGTGTAAACAGCTACAGTCACAACATAAGTGAGGGGTGGAGAGGGGTAGGGAGAGAGTATAGAGGGTGGAGAGGGAGAGAGTGAGAGAGAGAAATGGAAAGAGGACCTATGCTTGTTGGAGAGAAGCCATGGCTTGGGGATTAAGAGCAGCATTAAGGGCTTGGGGATAAAGGCACTCGCATAAAACACTAGCATTTCAAAAGCAAAAACATACAGCAGTAGATGAAAAGAAAATGTAACCATATATCAAAAGAAATTGAGCTTAATCAACATCTAGCTTACTTTAATTTGCCGATTTTTTGTTTCATCTAGTTGTTGGGATCCTCTAATTGGAACCAGGATCTCATTGTGCTTGAGAATATTACTTGTACCATCTCGGATAGGGAAAATCTCAGTCTCTTTCTTCTCCAAGGCCTCAAAAGACGAAACCCATGGAGTAAATTCAGCACAACAAACATAGAACCTAACCTTGAACTGGATCTTAATAGTTGAGCTGAATTCATAGGCAATTTTGTAAAAGAGAAACAAGATTGGGTGAGTGAGATGGTTAGGGTTTGAAAACTCAAAAACCTAAACCCATCATAATACACACTTAATCCATGTGATTTTAAGCAAAACCGGGTAGAAGGTGGAGAGAGGAGAGAGAAGAGTCGTGGGAGAGAGATGGAAGAGTAGGGAGAGGGAGAACCGATTAGATCTTACAAAGGGGAAGGGGAGAGATAAGGGGGGAAATGAAAATTAGAAGGGAGGGGGAAATGAAAATTAAAAGGGGGAAACCAAAATTTTTTTGTGAAAAATGAAAAAATCATAAATTATTTTTCTTAAATATATATTATAATTAAATACTTATTTTTTTACTCTATATTAATAGAATAATTTTTATTTTAAATAATTTCACATAATTTTTTATATAAAATCATTTGAAACAAATTTGAAAATTTTAAATTATTTTTCTACATAACTAAAGTTAATATATATTAACATTGTGCAAGATGATCATACAAATATTTTTTAAGAAATTAATTATTTAATCAAGAAAGAGTCTTATTTATTGGAATTGCACTTCTATTTTATTTTCATTATAAAATCATACAAGATAAATTTAAAATTTTTTGAATAATTTTTTATATGATTACTATCGATATATCACAATACAATTGGATCTTCGAAAATATCATTTAAAAAAATTACTATGTTGATAGAAAAATATCTCAATAATTTTCATATGACTAAAATTGATATATCTTAACATCCGTACGGTTGGATCGTCGAAAAAATCATTTTAAAAATTAATCTTGTAAATCGGGAACGAGTCTCGTTGTTTGGAGGGGTACTTTTACCGGATTTTTCTAATCCTGACATGCAAGATGAAGTTCATATTTTTTAAAAATTTTTTCATATGACTAAAATTGATATATCTTAACATCCGTACGGTTGGATCGTCGAAAAAATCATTTTAAAAATTAATCTTGTAAATCGGGAACGAGTCTCGTTTTCGGGAGGGGTACTTTTACCGGATTTTTCTAATCCTGACATGCAAGATGAAGTTCATATTTTTTAATAATTTTTTCATATGACTAAAATTGATATATCTTAACATCCGTACGGTTGGATCGTCGAAAAAATCATTTTAAAAATTAATCGTGTAAATCGGGAACGAGTCTCGTTGTCGGGAGGGGTACTTTTACCGGATTTTTCTAATCCTGACATGCAAGATGAAGTTCATATTTTTTAATAATTTTTTCATATGACTAAAATTGATATATCTTAACATCCGTACGGTTGGATCGTCGAAAAAATCATTTTAAAAATTAATCTTGTAAATCGGGAACGAGTCTCGTTGTCGGGAGGGGTACTTTTACCGGATTTTTCTAATCCTGACATGCAAGATGAAGTTCATATTTTTTAATAATTTTTTCATATGACTAAAATTGATATATCTTAACATCCGTACGGCTGGATCGTCGAAAAAATCATTTTAAAAATTAATCTTGTAAATCGGGAACGAGTCTCGTTGCTGGGAGGGGTACTTTTACCGGATTTTTCTAATCCTGACATGCAAGATGAAGTTCATATTTTATAATAATTTTTTCATATGACTAAAATTGATATATCTTAACATCCGTACGGTTGGATCGTCGAAAAAATCATTTTAAAAATTAATCTTGTAAATCGGGAACGAGTCTCGTTGTCGGGAGGGGTACTTTTACCGGATTTTTCTAATCCTGACATGCAAGATGAAGTTCATATTTTTTAATAATTTTTTCATATGACTAAAATTGATATATCTTAACATCCGTACGGTTGGATCGTCGAAAAAATCATTTTAAAAATTAATCTTGTAAATCGGGAACGAGTCTCGTTGTCGGGAGGGGTACTTTTACCGGATTTTTCTAATCCTGACATGCAAGATGAAGTTCATATTTTTTAATAATTTTTTCATATGACTAAAATTGATATATCTTAACATCCGTACGGCTGGATCGTCGAAAAAATCATTTTAAAAATTAATCTTGTAAATCGGGAACGAGTCTCGTTGCCGGGAGGGGTACTTTTACCGGATTTTTCTAATCCTGACATGCAAGATGAAGTTCATATTTTATAATAATTTTTTCATATGACTAAAATTGATATATCTTAACATCCGTACGGTTGGATCGTCGAAAAAATCATTTTAAAAATTAATCTTGTAAATCGGGAACGAGTCTCGTTGTCGGGAGGGGTACTTTTACCGGATTTTTCTAATCCTGACATGCAAGATGAAGTTCATATTTTTTAATAATTTTTTCATATGACTAAAATTGATATATCTTAACATCCGTACGGTTGGATCGTCGAAAAAATCATTTTAAAAATTAATCTTGTAAATCGGGAACGAGTCTCGTTGTCGGGAGGGGTACTTTTACCGGATTTTTCTAATCCTGACATGCAAGATGAAGTTCATATTTTTTAATAATTTTTTCATATGACTAAAATTGATATATCTTAACATCCGTATGGTTGGATCGTCGAAAAAATCATTTTAAAAATTAATCTTGTAAATCGGGAACGAGTCTCGTTGTCGGGAGGGGTACTTTTACCGGATTTTTCTAATCCTGACATGCAAGATGAAGTTCATATTTTTTAATAATTTTTTCATATGACTAAAATTGATATATCTTAACATCCGTACGGTTGGATCGTCGAAAAAATCATTTTAAAAATTAATCTTGTAAATCGGGAACGAGTCTCGTTGTCGGGAGGGGTACTTTTACCGGATTTTTCTAATCCTGACATGCAAGATGAAGTTCATATTTTTTAATAATTTTTTCATATGACTAAAATTGATATATCTTAACATCCGTACGGTTGGATTGTCGAAAAAAATCATTTTAGAAATTAATCTTGTAAACCGGAAATCTCATTTATAGAGTAATACTTTTACAATGGTTTCCTTGAAACACCATTGTGTAAAGATAAAATAAGACAACGCTTTTTTATTATAAAACCGTTGTGTGAGCATATCAGCTTTTTTCAATCTAACGGCTAATATCTAATCTCATTTCAATCAAGGGCTATCATTCAGACACTTCAGCAATCCGAGTAAAATGTTTACAACCAATCATGGGGTGCCACCTCATCAGGTGGTGCCCATTGAAATTATAAAATAACTATTTCAGACAACTGTTTTGTTCCGTTGTATGAAGTTTTCTAAGACAACCCTTGTAAAAACTGTTGTGTGAATTACACAACGTAATATCTAAAAGCTTGTATGAGACCAACTAAGACAACACTTTTGTTTTAACATAAAACCGTTGTATAAGAATTCGGCTATTTTTCGATCTAACGGCCAATATCAAATCTCATATCAATGAAGGGCTCTAATTTCGCCACGTCAGCAATCCTTGTGAATGATTTACCACCTATCACGTGCTGCCACCTCAATACGTGGTACCCATTGAAATTCCTCAGACAACGGTTTCGTTCCGTTGTTTGATGGTTTAGAGGACAACCTTTCTAAAAAACCGTTGTCTCAATTACACAATGTAATGTCAAAACCGTTGTCTTATATCCCTATACGTTAACATAGTAACAACGGTTTGTAATCGTTATGTTAAAGATCTACAACAACACTATATTTAAAAAACTATTGTTTGACTCGATAAGAGGATACAACTTGTACAACAGTTTAAAAAAGATGAATATCCGTTGTTTGTTCTGGATCTCACACAACTGTTTTTTCTGTAAAATCAATTCACCGTTGTATGATTTTTTAGGACGACGGTTTTTTTTTTAACCGTTGTTTGTCAAGTGTTGTCTGATTGCAAATTTCTTGTAGTGGACCTTTCAAAAAAAAGGATTTGGGTTTCGAAAGTATTTTTAATGAAAGCGTAATCTTTTTCTGAGTGTAAACGCATTTGTTTCGTATTAAACGGACGAACGATTTATTTATGGTGAATAAAATTAGAATAAATCAAAACAAATTAAAAATAATTGAATCGAATTATGATTTTCGAAAATAATAAAAGATAATAATTTGAAATTGAAATAAATATTTTAGAAAAACTTTCAAAATAACGTCTTTGTAAAATGGACTTTTCCCGGGGTCATACCCCTCATAATCAATCCCAAACAACACAATCCAACTGTACTCTAATAAAATCAATAAATTTAAAACACACAATAATTTATATTTGCACGTATAAACACGCCAGAAATGAAAAAACACGGCCAAAAGCGACTTTTACAACAACTTCTGAAATTTATGAAATAAATAAAAAAAAACTAATATGCTATTATATACATAAGTCCGAAGGCGGAATTTCGGAATCGTTACCCAAAATAAATTCTGATCACCCCGAAGACAATATCTGATGTCTGGAAAATTTCTCCAGAAAAATCTGAAATTAATAGCCATAGACATATACACGCTGAGATGCCATGTGGAGTAATCAACACCGTCAAACTCCTTTTCTATTTCCTGAAAAGAAGTTAACACGGGAATATTCTACGCAAATTATCTCCTCAAAACCTTGCAACATATATACCTTTGCGTAGGTATTGAAGCGCTGATCGTTTATATATATAACAATTGAAATTTGGACGGACGGTTGAGAAGATATGAATTTTTGAAAATTAAAAGAAGTAAAACAGGGAGAGACAGAAGGTAGAGAGGAGTATTCTGGGGAAGAAAGAAAAACAGATAAGGGGGAAGGGGGTATGTCGCGTGTGGGGAGGGGTGTAGGTGGGGGCTGGTTTTATGTGGCTGGGGCAGGTGACACATTTTTTTTTTATTTTTTGTTTGTTTTTTTAACTAAAACTAATACAACATAATTAATATTAGCCTAAAATTAATAAATAGCGGGGAATAATATTTAATCTAATATATATATAATTTATATCAAAATTTTTAAAAAATTATGAATATTTAAAAAATGCAAAAATATAAAATATTTGAAAGTCCCACGATTTTATAAAAATAAAAGTCTGATTTTTGTAGGGTTTGACGTCTCGATAGGATAATTTTTATGAAACCGAAATATTTCTAAAATTCTCGGAATATTAAAAAAACAAATAAAATAAAATTTTCATAATTTTTAAAACATTTATAAATCGCGCGTCATATCCGCATTTTACAATTTAACGAACAAACGTGCGGATAAATATAATCTAAAAAATTTCCGAAATAATTTGAAAATTCTCAAAATATTCAAAACTTAAGAAAATATAAATTTCATGATTTTTGAAACATTCTGGAATTTAATACTTAATTTATACTTATATATCGGATCCAAAAATAGATTACTTAGCCGCTAAGTAACTATAGAAACGATATAATTTAATAGAAGAATTGGATAATTATCAAAATCGAGCTTGTTATAAAACACCCTATGAGAAAATATGTAAAAATATACCATCTCTCGAGAATACGGGTTTTATTGATCTACCGAAATGATTATCGTGTTGAAAATTTTGCGCCGGGACTCCTGCGAGTCAAACCGTACTCCAGATCGAAAAAGTAAAAACACGGAAAATGTCAGGAATATCCAGATTAGGTTAGGAAGGAGTTTTTTGACACACAATAACAATTAAAGTTGGACGATTCCCCGCTTTATAAAATAGTTTTATAATTACTTTGAGAATAATTATTAAATCTATAAATTCTTATAAAATCATATAACAATCCAAAAATTACCATAACAATACCATAAGTATCTATACTTAATTTTGGACATAATAAAAATCAAAATACTGACACTTTATCACATATAAATACCCAAATATAAATATCAATCATCAAATAATTCACCAAAATCCATATACTACTCATATAATAATTATTTATTGATAAAAATAATTACATAATATTTCCCGGATATTACAAAACAATTTCAATTTACCGATATCAATAAGATCAGCTTTTAAATAACTTTTAAAAATAATACATTTAAATAAATATTTTCAGAAATTAATAAGGATCGATACAACACTTAACAATTAGCACATAACGAATTAATAACACCAACTCGTTAAACAGGAATAAAATATTCACCATTTTATTCCTTCTAAATCATAAATGCACATATATATATATTCTAATAATAATTATAATAATTATAAAAATATGGGATATTACACAGCGCATTTCTTGCATATCAGTGAAAGATTTTCATTGGAAAAGTTAGTGAAGATGTATTTGGATGAGATCGTGATGCGTTACGAAGTTCTAGTTTCTATCTTATCCGATAGAGATCTGAGATTTAACTCAATATTTTGGCGATAATTTCATGATCATTTGGGCACTAAATTGAAAAATATATATAACATATCATCTGCAGACTGACGGACAAAGTGAAAGGACTATTCAAACAATCGAAGATATGTTGGCGAACGCAAATTATTAGGCCCAGAGTTGGTGCAACAGACGAAAGAGAAAGAGGATGTGATTTGGCAAACGGCTGATTGCTGCTTAAGATCAACAGAAGAAATAAGTAGATCAAAACAAGAAAGGATGTGCTATTCGCACCCGGTGACAAAGAATTGTTAAAGATCCCTCCATGGAAAGGTCTATCCAAATTCGGGAAGAACATAAAACTGAGTCCTAAATATACAGGACCATTCGAAGTACTAAGGTGTTGTGTATATGTTGTGTACTTGAAGATTTCATGAACAAAACACCTTGATAGATTTTACTTAGTGAAAATGTAGCACTCGACGGATAAGGATTATAGTCCCGACGGATAACTCATTTTAGTCCCGACGGATGATGACTTATTATCCATCGAGTGAGTAGCTTATGTATCAATAAGTCTGTAGCACATTTCTGCATACACATTGTTTAGAATTTGTAGTAGTACTTAAGTCATGTTGACTTTAACTAGATATGCAGAATAGGTTGATTAATTGTACATAGAAGATGTCTTGTAATTCTGAATAAATGAAATGGAGTCAAGTGCGTGATTGCTACCTGACGGATAAACAACAATGAATTCAACGGATGATCAACAACCCGACGGATGATCAATAACTCAACGGATGATCATAAACCCGATGGATAAAGAATTCAAATATCTGTTGACAGTGACAACACAGTCACATGCGTCGAGTGTGTGCAAATGGAATGTGGTAGCCTATTCAACTGGGTTTTCGAGAACAAAGAAGCATTTCCATTTCCATGCTATTATGAAGATATTCAAAGATGCTGGAATAGAGTAATGAAGTAGCATTGTATTAGACTTGATAGTTTTTGTTTTATTATCCTGTCTTATTACTTTGTAATATTGGTGATATATAAACCATGAAGTAGCAATAGAATAAAAAAACTAAGAAACTAAGCAATCAAAAGAAAAACATTTGTAAGTTGTATTCTTAGCATTTCTCTCGTTCTTAGTTGTTATCATTTTGTAAGCAGCTGTGAGCTTTTTGCACACAGAGTTCTCTCATTATATATTATATATCTCTGGTGGAATCATTCAAATCCACCAGAAAGTTTTAAAAGATTCTTGTTTTTAATTACTTGTGTTTTGATTCATTTCAAGTAACTATTCTGCATTCTTCTAATCAATTCACGCTTATATATATATTTGAGTTAGAACATTTTTATTAAAGAAAAAGTTTCAAGAATTCCATTCAACCCCCCTTCTGTAATTCTTGTTACATTGTTAAAGGACTAACAATTGGTATCAGAGCAAGCTCTTGAAGAACAAAGAGTTTAAAGATCAAAACAATTCAGCAAGATGAACAAGAAGGATGTTGGAGTCAAGATTCCTTTTCTGGATAAAGATAATTACCATCATTGGAAGGTAAAGATGCATCTTCATTTGCTTTCTCAAGATGAGGCCTATGTGGACTGCATAGAAAGAGGCCCTCATGTTCCAATGAGAGCTGCAACTGGAAATGAGCCATCTGTCCCCAAGCCAAGGCATGAATGGTCTGACCTGATATTGAACAAGTCAGGAAGGATAAAAAGGCCATGAATATCCTGTTTAATGGAGTTGATGGTGATATGTTTGACAACATTATCAACTGCAAAACTGCAAAGGATGTTTGGAATACAATACAGATCACCTGTGATGGCACATGGCAAGTTAGAGAAAACAAGATGCAGCTACTGATTCAGCAATATGAGCATTTTTATAATGAAGAAAGTGAGTCTCTCACTGACATTTTTAGTAGGTTTTAAAAGCTGCTAAATGCTCTAAAGTTGCATGGAAGGGTCTATCAGACAAAAGACTCCATTCTGAAATTCCTTAGATCTCTTCCAAAGGAATGGAAACCAATGACAGTCTCATTAAGAAACTCACAAGATTATAAGGAGTTTACTTTGGAGAGACTGTATGGCATCCTGAAAACTTATGAGCTTAAAATAGAGCAAGATGAGAGGATGGAGAGAGGAAAGAAGAAAGGAGGGTCCATTGCACTAGTTACTGAGTTAGAGAAAGAGAAGGAGATGAAGATGGAAGTTGTTGAGTCAACTTCAAGGGTCTGTGAAAGCAAGGGCAAGGGGCTTGCAGTAGAAAGTGAAGATTCTTTGAGCCAAGATGACATGGAAGACATTGATGAACATTTAGCATTTCTTTCCAGAAGATTTGCCAAGCTCAAGTTCAAAAAGAACTTTGGAGCAGCCAAGCCAAATAGAAACATGGTGGATAAATCAAAATTCAAATGTTTCAAATGTGGCTTGGTAGGGCACTTTGCCAGTGAGTGTAGGAAGTAAGATTCCAGTAAGAAAAAGTTTGAGCCTGTAGATTATAAGCAAAAATACTTTGAGTTGCTCAAACAAAAGAAAAGGGCTTTCATTACACAAGAAAACGACTGGGAAGCAGATGGTCTGGATGAAGATGAAGATGTCAGCTATGTCAATCTAGCCCTAATGGCCAAGTCTGATGAAACAAAAACAAGTTCTTCAAGTAATCAGGTAATTACTACAAACCTTGCACATTTATCTAAAGATGAGTGTAATGATGCTATAAATGACATGTCTACAGAGTTATATCATTTGCGTGTTACACTTAAGTCTCTTACTAAAGAAAATGCTAAAATCAAAGAAAACAATTTATTTTTGAGTGAGAGAAATAATGTGCTAGAGTCTCAGTTCATTGATTTTGAAAAATTAAGAATTGAGTGTAAGATTGCCAAGGAGGATTAACTGAGTCCTTGAAGAAAGAAGAAATTTTGAAGAAGCAGCTCGAGCGTGAACATGAGGTGATTAAGGCATGGAAAACATCTAGAGATGTCCATGCTCAAATTACCAAAGTTCAAGGAATCGAGTCCTTCTGTGATGCAGCCTGGAAAAAGAACAAGGAGAAACTAGAACCAAATTTGGTGGATGGTTAAAAAGAAAAATAATAGAAATGGTAAATTAGGGATTAAAAAACACAATAACTACACACCTGATAAATATGCTCCTAGAAAAATATGTGTCAAGTGTGGAAGTGTATATCATTTGTCTATTAATTGCAAATCTGCCATGCCTACTTCCATGTATGTGCCACCTCACTTTCCTAACATGAATGCCATGCCTCCCATGCCTATGAATGCTATGTATACGCAGAATATGAGTGCACAGTTTTATAATATGCCATTTGCACCTAATCCTTATTATGCTGCATTTAGTATGCCACAAATGCCATTTAGCATGCCTTACTGGAATAACATGTTCACTAATAGCATGCCATTCCCTGTTAATTATAATATGCATGATAATTCTGTTGCAATGAATGGTTTCAAAGGCCCAACTCAAATGACCAAGGATGATTCTGATATCCCCAAGTTAAATGAGATAAAGCCTAAGAAACAGAAAAAGAAAGCTAACAAGGCAGGACCCAAGGAAACTTGGGTACCAAAATCAACTTGATTTGATTTTGATGTGTGCAGGGAAACAAAAAGAATCTTTGGTACTTGGATAGTGGTTGTTCAAGACACATGACTGGTGATTCTACCCTGCTCAGAGAGTTCAAGGAGAGAGCTGGCCCAAGTATTACTTTTGGAGATGACAGCAAGGGTTATACTGTGGGATATGGCTTGATTTCAAAGGACAATGTCATCATTGAGGAAGTTTCCTTAGTGGATGGTCTCAAACACAACTTGTTGAGTATCAACCAGCTTTGTGATAAAGGCAACTCAGTAACCTTCAACTCAGAAGCCTGTGTTTTGACTAACAAAAGAAGCAACAAAGTGGTTCTCACTGGGGTGATAAAAGGAAATGTGTACCTAGCTAATTTTAACTCATCTAATGCAGAATCTATTACTTGTCATCTCAGTAAAGCAAGTCAGGATGAAAGTTGGCTATGGCACAAGAAGCTATCCCATTTAAACTTCAAGACCATGAATGAGCTAGTAAAGAAAGAACTGGTCAGAGGCAATCCTCTACTGGAGTTTTCTAAAGATGGACTGTGTGATGCCTGTCAAAAAGAGAAGTAGATTAAAGCATCATTCAGGAAGAAACTTAATTCAATAATTGAAGAACCTTTGCAACTACTATACATGGATTTGTTTGGACCAGTCAATGTGTTGTCCATCTCAAGGAAAAGATTTTTCCTAGTAATTGTAGATGATTTTTCAAAGTTTTCTTGGACATATTTCCTAAAGTCCAAAGATGAGGCTAGTCAAATCATCATCAATCACATAAGGCAAGTCAATAATTATCCTGATTTCAAGGTTAGAAGAATCAGGAGTGACAATGGAACTGAGTTCAAGAATTCAGTCATGAGAGCATTTTATGAGGAAAATGGGATTCTGCATGAGTTTTCAGCAGCAAGAACTCCACAACAGAATGGAGTAGTGGAAAGGAAGAACAGATCACTTATTAAAGCTGCAAGGACAATGCTTGAAGAATCTAAACTGACATATTTCTGGGCTGAAGTTGTAAATACTGCATGCTATACTCAGAATATTTCCCTGGTTAATCAAGCAAGATGCATGACTCCCTATCAATTGTTCAAGAACAAGAAGCCAACTCTAAATTTTCTTCATGTCTTTGGATGTAAATGCTATATTCTGAGAAATCAAACTGATCAAAATGGGAAGTTTGATGCTAAAGCAAATGAAGGAATTTTTGTTGGATATGTTGTTGGTAAAGAATATAGAGTCTACAATCTAAGAACAAATATTGTTGTGGAATCAATACATGTTGTGTTTGATGATAAAAAGATTGAAGGACTTCAAGATGGAGATTACCATGAGAGCCTAAAATTCGACAATGTGGAGATGGTTAGTGATGAAAGTGATGATGGAAGTGATCAAGAAACAGTATCAAAGGATAATGCAGAAAAATCTACTACCAATGAAGCACAAAACTCAACATCTGTCCAGTTACATAATGCTTCATCCGTCGGGAGGCAATCTGCGTTATCCGTCGGGAGACAACCAGCTTCATCCGTTGGTACTCAAAATTCACGATCCGTCGGGTTATCAAAAGGAGCAGGAAGTCAGGATAGATCACCTATAGAAAGTTCCCCTTTCTCAGATCAAAGATCCACAAACTCAGGGGGAGTTTCTAACAATCAAAACTCAATCACACATCAAGACAACAATGAGGCCTCTTCATCTAGAGTTAATATACCTCAATAAAGAAAATGGACAAAAGATCACCCCTTTGAGCTCATAATTGGTGATGTTTCTTCTAGAGTTCAAACCAGGAGAGCAACTTAAGATGAATGTCTATACATCAGCTTTCTTTCCAAGGAAGAACCAAAGAAGGTAGAAGAAGCATTGTTAGATCCTGATTAGATTTTAGCTATGCAGGAGGAGCTAAACCAATTTGAAAGGAATAATGTATGGAAGCTGGTACCCAAGCCTAAAGAAAGAATCCAATAGACACCAAATGGGTATTTAGAAACAAGATGGATGAAAATGACATAGTAGTCATGAACAAAGCTAGATTGGTTGCTAAGGGCTATTGTCAACAAGAAGGAATAGATTTTGATGAAACATTTGCTCATGTTGCAAGACTTGAAGCCATCAGAATCTTCTTATCCTATGTAGCCCATGCCAATTTCAAGGTCTATCAAATGGATGTCAAAAGTGCCTTTCTGAATGGAGATTTAGAGGAGGAAGTCTATGTCAGTCAACCTCCTGGTTTTGAAGATCCAAATTTTCCAGAACATGTCTATTATCTTTTGAAAGCACTTTATGGATTGAAGCAAGCACCTAAAGTCTGGTATGACACTTTATCAAAGTTCCTTTTGGAAAATCATTTCACAAGAGATACTATAGATAAAACTTTATTCTTTAGAAATGTTAATGACTCTAGTATACTTGTTCAAATTTATGTAGATGATATTATTTTTGGCTCTACAGATGAGAAACTTTGCAAAAAGTTTGCCAAATTGATGCAAAGTAAGTATGAAATGAGTATGATGGGAGAACTAACTTTCTTTCTTGGTTTGCAAGTTAAGCAAGTTAGTGATGGAATATTCATTAGTCAAACTAAATATATTTTTGATCTTTTTAAGAAGTTTTATCTAATGGATTGCACATCTGCAAAAACTCCCATGGCTACTACAACTAAGTTTGAATTAAACACTACTGAAAAGTCTGTGGATATTTCAAGTTATAGGGGCATGGTTTGCTCACTTTTGTACTTAACAGCTAGTAGGCCAGATATAATGTTTGTTACATGTTTATGTGCTAGATTTCAGGCTGATCGTAGAGAATCTCACTTAATAGCTATTAAGAGGATTTTCAGATATCTCAAGGGAACACCAAAACTTGGCATTTGGTACCTTAGAGATTCTGGTTTTGATCTAACTGGTTATTCAGATGCAGATTATGCAGGTTGTAGAATTGATAGAAAAAGTACAACAGGAACCTGTCAATTTCTAGGAAACAAGCTTGTGTCCCGGTTCAGTAAAAAGCAAAATTCAGTTTCTACTTCTACAACTGAAGCTGAATATATTGCTGCTGGTAGTTGCTGTGCACAGATATTATGGATGAAAAATCAATTGCTAGACTATGGTTTGTAAGTTGAGAGGATTCCTATTTTCTGTGATAACACAAGTGCAATTGCCATCATTGAAAATCCAGTACAACATTCAAGGACAAAGCACATAGATATCAAGTACCAATTCATAAGGGAACATGTAATGAATGGTACTGTGGAACTACACTTTGTTCCAAGTGAGAAGCAGCTTGCAGATATCTTTACCAAGCCACTGGATTAATCCACCTTTTCAAGGTTGGTAAGTGAGTTAGGTATGCTTAATTATTCTTAAATCAATATGAGATAATTTGCAAGTTGATATGCAGCCATAAATTTAATTGATTTTTCAGTCTTGGATGAAATTTTGGCTAAGTCAAAATTTACATCTCGACGGATGACCCTTATCCATCGAGATTGATCATCCGTTGGTATACTATTTGCTAACAAAAATCACTTATTTTTCTGGAATATTTTATGACTCGACGGATAACAGTCTATTCTCATCCGTCGAATTGTCATAGTCTCAGCCGTTAATTTCCTGAACATTATCCATCGAGTATACTTACAGTTTGTAAGCATAACACGATGGATAATGGGTGGAATTTTTACAGTTTATTTTTAAACGGCTATTTTAGGCAATTTTCATTGGTTACTTTATTTTACTTTATTATTTTTAGAAGTTATTCTTTGAGATAGTATAAAAGCTTATTTCATTTCAATTGCTTTTCTTTTATCATTCTCAAATCAACTGCTCAAATTTCTTTCTCTTTCAAAGCACTTACTCTTTCTCTTCAAGCTCTCATTCTCTAACAATGGCGCCCGTTGCCACACTGCAGTTTCCCAACAAACTGCAGTGGTTAAAAAGGATAAAAGCTCATTTCTAGTTGCATCCTCCCAAAATGATGTAGTTATTGAACAAAGCTCTCAACCAAGAGCACAGGCCAAAAGGGTTAGGGACACAAGCTCACCCCAGAATTATGCCAGAAAGAAGAAATCTAAAACCCCTGGGGATGCACAGGGTACACACACTGTGCAAACTGGTGCTAAAGACACAGTCACTGCACCTTCACAAATTCAGTTTGATGTGACTCCAATAAATATGGAGTCACAGCCAAAATCTCTAGTAATAGAAGCACCTCAAACACTAAACTCACCCACAAACTCACTGGATGTGGATATGATAAACACATCAATTCCTGATTCCCCTTTTTTAACTTTGTTGGGGAAGCCAAAATCTAGTGCAAGTGAGCATCATCTTTTAGATGATTTGTTGGTTCACTTGCCCATTCTTTCACGAACTGTTGAATCATTTGTGCCCAAAATATCTTCAATCAGCACAGAGTCCACAATAGTTTCCATTCCTAGTTCATTCATTTCTACTCTCTCGATGGATATTGCTCATCCGTCGAGTAGTGATTGTATCCAGACGGATAAGCTTAACAGCAGTTATCCGTGGGATAGCAAAACCACTCACCCGATGGATATCACTCATCCGTCGAGTATCTCTGCACAACTTCAAACTTCATTTATTTCAAGTGCGGAAGAATTAGTGGTTGTACAGTCACTATTAGGATTGAGAGAGAAGAGTGTTTTGAGGGAGAGTCTGGGTTGCTCCCAGGAAAAAGGAGAGGAAATGAGTGAAATTATGCAATCCATTTTTTCAGGATTGGAAAAAGAAAGTGAGAGGAGTCCCACATTAGAAGGTGAAGGTGAGGGTGTGAGGGTGGGGAGCCAGAGTGAGACCCTGATGCAACAAAAGTGAGAAAACGAGAGAAATGCAGGTACTGGAGCTATAAGGATGGATTTCATTGCTAATGAGTTAATGAATGTCTAGGATGCAGACAGGGAGGGACTATCTCAGCAACCTAAAGTTGTCATAGATTCCACCTCCCATGATGCTGAGGCATTTACTCACCCTGTTCCAGCTCATCAACTTCTAGCTGAACATGGCAATGACAATACAGAAAGGATGCTCAATCTGGTGCATACCACACAGTCTATGATAAGAGCTAAGGATGCCATCACAACTTTGCCCTCTACAGCTGGTGATGTGGATTATGAGACTGGTGGCTCAGCTGATTTCTTTGGTGATGAAAGTGGGGATAGTGAAGATGAAGCAATGGACATAGGGGGAGAAGTAGGTTCCAGTTCGAGATCAGGTATGCCATCATGGCATTTTCAAAGCACTGTGATGAGCACTACTTCAAGACAACCCTGATCCAACTAATCAATCAGACAAATACTGCTCTTCAAACCACTTCAAATGCCAGCACCAAGAAGCTCCCTCAGACACATCTAGCCTGTCTGCAACTTCAACAAATTCAAGGCTTCTAAAATGCTAGGGATGTAAACACTATCAAGGGTGATATTGAGGAGATGAAGAAGGCCATTTCAGACAAAATGGACTCTAAGCTTCCAGAAGCTACAATGCTTGACATCAAGAGGCAACTAAGGAAAAATTCTGATCTTGCAACCAAGATAGATGCATTGGATACAAGAATGTCAGCCATGGAAGCATCTTTAACAACCATTCATCTTCATCAAGCCCAACAGACAGATTTACTTTAAAAACTGGTGGCTGCTCAAACCCCCTCCTCTGCTTAACTTGATGATAACAAAAAGGGGGAGAAAGGACCAAGTGAGGGGGAGAAGCTTCAAATTCAAATCAGTAAAGTAATTGTGCCTTCAATTACTATCTCAAAGCCACCAGTTACAAACAGTATAGATCTGATAAATGAAGCAACAGCCAACATTAGAGCAGCTGAAATGAAGCATTTGAAGCCAATCAACTGAGAGAAGATTGATGAGGATATACAAAAGAAGTTTGGACTAGTCAAGGAGCCAGTAAAGTCAGCCATCCATCACTCTAAAGTCAAGCAAATTTCTGTGAATGAGATGAGCATGGACTATCTGGAAAGGGGACAGCCATCCTGCATCAAATCTCCAAAGGCTGAAATAATTCCAAAACCAAGGGTAAATTATCCTAAATTATCATTGAAGAACCATTTGGATACTGTGTATGAGACACCTAAGCCTGATGAAAAGAAGCTTCTGTCAAGGTCAATTGCTTTCTACAAAGATCCAACTGATTCAGCTTCCAAAAAGAGAATTGCTAAAATTTTCAGGAATGGGAAAGAAATTTATGTGGTGGCTGGACATCCTCAATTTTCTCAAGCAAAGAGAGAAGAAAAGGTTAGATTGAAGCAGGAAAAGAAGCAAGCTGCTCTAGATGCTAAAAAGGCTAAACAAAAGAAAGAGCAAATTGCTATCTTGGCCAAGCTACATGCTGTAAATTCATCACATCAAATTCCTGCTCAACCATCTGAAATCATTGAATCTCAAGATCCAAAGAAGCAAGTTGAACAACAGAAGAAGTCTCCAAGAATCAAGGAATTGGCTAGAAGAACCAAAAGGAAACTGGACATTGTTGATAAGGAATTGGAGAATCAGTTTCATCCAGGTCTACCTCTGGATCAAGAAATCGAGTTTACTATTGACTTGGCACCAAGTACTGAACCAGTTTCGAACGCTCCGTATCGAATGCCACCTGTTGAAATGAAAGAGATGGCAATGCAATTGCAAGATCTTCTGGATAAAGGAATTATAAGGCCTAGTGTATCCCCATGGGGTGCACCATTATTGTTTGTGAAGAAGAAAGACGGCAGTATGCGATTATGTATCGATTATCGTGAGCTGAACAAGTTAACTATCAAGAATAAATATCTTTTACCACATATCAATGATTTATTTGATCAACTGAAGAGAGCGGTGTGGTTTTCGAAGATTGACTTAAGATCATGTTATCACCAGTTAAAGATTAAGGCAGAAGATATTCCTAAGATTGCTTTTTGAACGAGATACGGACATTATGAATTTCTCGTCATGGTGTTTGGACTGACCAATACACCAGCAGCGTTCATGAATTTAATGAACAGAGTGTTCAAAAAGTACTTGGATAAATTTATCATTGTATTTTTTGATGACATCCTGATCTACTCGAAGACTAAATAACATGCTGAACATCTAAGAATTACTTTGGAAATTTTGAGGAAAGAATAACTTTATGCAAAGTTTTCAAAATGTGAATTATGGTTAAAGAAAGTACAATTTCTTGGCCATGTAATCATTACTGAAGGAATTCAAGTAGATCCAGCAAAGATTGAAGCTGTTCTAAATTGGGAAAGACCAAAGACTTCGACGAAAGTTAGAAGTTTCTTGGGATTGGATGGTTATTATAGAAGATTTTTTAAAAGATTTTGCGAAAATAGCTACGCCATTAACCAAACTGACCCGGAAGAACGAAAAGTTTGTATGTAATGAAAAATGTGAAGAAAGTTTTCAAGAATTGAAGAATCGACTAGTTACCGCACCTGTACTTGTGCTACCAGATGATCAAGGAGACTTCATTATTTACAGTAATGCTTCCTATCGGGGACTTGAATGTGTATTAATGCAGCACGGAAATGTAATTATGTATGCTTCTAGACAACTGAAGCCTCGTGAACAAAAATATCAAACGCATGATCTAGAATTAGCCGCCATCGTGTTCGCACTAAAATTTTGGAGACATTATCTTTGTGGCGAGAAGTGTGAAATCTACATGGATCATAAAAGTTTGAAGTATATTTTTACACAGAAAGAACTCAACATGAGACAATGACGTTGGCTGGAGCTAATCAAAGACTACGACGTGTCAATCAACTATCATCCAAGTAAAGAAAATGTTGTAACAGATGCACTAAGTCGAAAGGAAAGATTGAATATGTTGACATCCTCATAAGAATTGATCAGAGGATTTGATAAATTGGAAATTGAAGTTCGTATTCCAGAAAACTTCATTGAAGTGAACTATGCAATGACATTCTAGCCGGTAATTATTAGAAAATATAAGAAGGTGTCAAGAGGAAGTAATGAATCAGGAAATCGATAGCTTGACAGGAGAAGAAATTACAAGTCAGAAAGAGGACAAAGGAATTCTACGATTTGCCTCAAGAATCTGGATACCCAATGTACAGGAATTGAAAGAAGAAATTTTATGAAACATTTAAAATTCAAGATATTCAATTCATCCCGGGAGTACCAAGATGTACAGAGATTTAAAGGAAAACTTTTGGTGGCCAGATATTAAGAAAGAAATAGATGGATGGGTCAGTAAATATTATACGTGCCAACGAGTTAAAGCAGAGCATCAACGTCCGAGCGGATTACTACAACCATTGGATATTCAAGAATGGAAATGGGAACACCTAGTAATGGATTTCGTAGTAGGATTTCCGAGAACCAGAGCAAACCATTGATGCAACTTGGGTTATTATTGATAGATTAACAAAGTCAACACATTTTCTTCCAATCAACAAAAGATTCTCACTTGATAAGTTAGTGCACCTATATCTTAAAGAAATAGTGATGCGCCATGGAGTGCCTGTATCCATTATATCTGATCGAGATCCACGTTTTAATTCAAGACTCTGGAGATAGTTTCACGAATATCTTCGTACTAAACTAAATATGAGCACCGCTTATCATCCACAGAAGGATGGGCAAAGTGAAAGGAAGATTCAAACAATTGAAGATATGTTACGTGTATGTGCAAAAGATTTTGAAGGCAGTTGGGACGAACATTTACCGCTAGTAGAATTCTCGTACAACAACAGTTTTCATGCTAACATTGGAATGCCACCCTGTGAAGCCTTATATGGACGAAAGTGTAGATCACCTGTATGTTGGGATGAAGTTGGAGAACGTAAAATTCTAGGTCCAGAACTTATTCAACAGACCAAGGAAAAAGTAGAACTGATCCAAAAGCGACTCGAAGCAACACAAAATTGACAACGCATATACGCAGATCAAACTAGGAAAGATGTGGATTATCAAGAAGGAGAACATGTATTACTGAAGATATCACCATGGAAAGGATTGACTAGATTTGGCAATAAGGGAAAACTAAAACCACGATATGTTGGTTCATTTGAAGTTTTGAAGAGAGTTGAAAAAGTTGCATACGAAGACATGGTATGACACTCTAACTGAACTTATAGTTAAATATAAACTAGTAGAGTCGTCATATTAATAACTCTCATATCACTAGGCACAAACATATTATTTTATATGTGCAGTGACATAATAATAATAATGTTATATGTTGGTCTACTAACAAAGACTTGTGCAAGATTATTTGCTAAGTAATTGCAGAGTAGGTATGGAGGAACATGTTAGAAATGTTGTAATTCTTTTTGGGATTGCTTGTAAGACAGTAGAATAATTCTTTTAGGAGCTCAAGCAAGCCAAAGGAACAATTCTTTTAGGAGCACAAGTAAACTAGAAGAATGATGGCAATACAAGTTAAGAATCTTTTGAAGATGCAAAATTTGGAAGATTCAGAACATGTCAAGACTACTTACCAATAGGAACCACATAAGCTTGATTAGTGCATCTCAGGTAACAATGAAAAGCTATAAAGGTATGACAAGCTCACTCTTTTACTCAAATGCTAATAGACAATATGTATTATTCTTAAGATGCCAATGTGCAAGGTTCCAAGTGGAACCTAGAGAATCCAATCTTATAGTTATTAACAAGATTATTAGATATCTTACGGGACTACCAACTCTTCGAGTAAAGTACCCTAAAGATATTTTGCTTAACATGTTTGGCTATATAGATATAGATTACGCAGATTGTAAGAAAGACAGGAGAAGCATCTCTGAAGCTGTCAATCTAAGTGACAGGATAAGCATCTTAGGAAGCTGTCAACTTCGTGAAAGAAGATTGATTTCTTATTATGATAAGAAACAACCTCAAATCCAACAACTCTGTGAACACTCTATGACAAGGCACCTTCACACCAGGTATCATTTCTTTCGAGAGCATGTGTTTTAGTCTAAGAGTTACTGACAGAAATATTTATTAAATCACTTGATAAAGTTAATTTTTCAAGATTGGTTTGTATGTGTGGGATATCATTCATTGCACATTAGTTGGAAATCCCATATGTAAGGAATTCTTAATATAAGTTCATAAGTATTAAATCTTCAATATTTAAAGGACTTATAAATTTGTCAGTATTCCAGTTCCTCGTACTTGGTGCTACTATCTTGATTATCATGATTACGATGTCATAGACATTTGTGGTAGTAAAGTATTATAGCATTAAGTTTGAATATTATTTTAATTGATTTAAATTATGAGTGTAGATAATTCCATTCCATATCAGTCTCATAATTTGAATTATATTAAAATAAAATACAGCATAGTTATTTTTATCTTGTACGAATAACTGTGATACTTTTAGTATTAGTGATATTATTTAGAATTTTTGTTCTAAGTAATCAATGATTATTTATAAAA
Organism: Apium graveolens; assembly: GCF_009905375.1. Lineage (NCBI taxonomy): Eukaryota > Viridiplantae > Streptophyta > Magnoliopsida > Apiales > Apiaceae > Apium > Apium graveolens. The sequence goes on from NW_027419454.1 coordinate 60,539, forward strand.
TCACTAATATTGAAAGTTGAAGTATTTTCTAAGTTATGTGTATAAAACTCACAATATTTTATATGCTTAGAAAGTATTTCTAAAATTACTAATTATCAAGAGAGTGGTTGCCATGTATATAAGTCATATATCCTATTGGTGATTATTCAAGGATAATTATGAAAATATTTAAGTACTAGTATCTAATATAACGCCTCCAAATCCGGGGTCAGAGGATTTGGTCGTCACTATGAAACCTCAATCCAAATCAACCTGTTAATCAATAAACAAATGCCAGCGGAAGATATTTAGCATCTATGACCCTGATAGGGAAGAAAATAAGGCCTAAGTATATAATTAATATTGCATTAATCATATCAGAATTGGGCCAACAGCTAGGCCCATTTGAGAAGGCCCAAAACCCTGAATATTAATTAATTTGATAATTAATTAATAAGGGATAAGGCAGCTGATAAGATGAGTCCTAGTGGAGAAATAAATCCTTGTAGATTGGTCTCCAAGGAACCTGGTGGGATAAGGAATCAGCTTCCTACCTCTTAGGACTCCAAAGTCCATTCTAATTCTGAGATTTGACCACCAAGTCTCCTAACCCAAGTCCAATTTAAGGACTCCCAATATCTATATAAGGGGCCTCACCCCACAAATTAGAACTACGTTTTTGACTTGATCCTTACCATACAGCAAGGTACATAGGCATCTTGTAAGGCAGATCGAGTCACGAAACACAAGAGCAGTCAAATCGAGCCTCGAAGCTCACATTCCCTAGTAATAAACACAACAATTTTTATACCTTAGTTTTTGATCCATAACATTTGGCGCCGTCTGTGGGAAAATAACAACAACCATAGAGAAAACACGGAGAGGAAGCAGCGCCCTAGAAGGAGGAACACCAGCGGGGACAACCCTAACGATTTCGTCAACCGTGGAGGTACCTCTGCATTTAACCTATGTCGCCACCCAAGGAGGAGCCCAGGTAGAGGCAACCGAACCTCAACCTCAAGGGACGATTCCCCCGGCTCTTAAGGTACGAATCCCCAACTTTAACAACTACATACACCTGTGAATTCTCGACCCGTTGGGTATGAGTATTCAACTGTTATGACCACTAACACCCCTTATGGAATGCCCATTTACCCCGAGGTTGGAGGAAGTGGACATGCTGGACGAAATGAAGCACAGGGGAAAACACCCCTCTACATACAAGGTTTGGCTCCTATCCTGGAGGATCAGGAATTTTCTGGTCCTTATACTGAGAGAGACTCTGAATCTTCGGATGACGAAGTGGCCCCAAGAAGGAGAGGTGTTGGAAAAAAGCCGATGGCAGATGGTAACCAACATCCTAGGAGCACCTAAGGAGTGAATCCCCAAGAAATGCAGGAGAGGATCAAGGCCCATGAGGCTGAGATTCAAATGCTGAAGCGCGACTTAGAGGCGCACCAGGCTCCCAGACTCCCATTACCACCTAAGGGGAGAAATCCTCCTCCAATCATAGACCTGGATGGTCCGTCACAAATAAGGGCTATAGTCCCAAGAGCTGATCCAAGTAATCTACTTCCCCTTGGAGATCCTGATGATCCTACTCCACCATTGACTGAAGAAATAATGAATGCCCATATCTCAAGGAAGTTCAAGATGCCCACTATCAAAGCTTATGATGGCACGGGAGATCTCGCTAATCATGTCAGGACATTCTCTAATGCACTGTTGTTGCAGCCCGTGAATGATGCTATTAAGTGTCGGGCCTTTCATCAAACCCTTTCGGGTATGTCTCAAAGATGGTATAGTCATTTTCCCCCGAACCCTATTGGGTCCTTCAGAGAATTAAGTCAGGCTTTTATTAAGTAGTTCATCAGTGGGAGAGTGCATGAGAAAAGTTCAGCATCCTTCATGAGCATTGTGCAGGGAGCGAAGGAATCCTTGAGAGACTATCTGAATCGTTTCATAAAGGAAGCTTTAAAAGTCCCGAACCTTGATGATAAGGTAGCCATGATAGCACTGTAATAGGGAACTAGGGATGAGTTCTTCAAGATGTTCTTGGCCAAGCGCCCCCCTGAAAGCATGTTGCAGCTCCAAGATAGGGCCAAGAAGTACATCAGAGTGAAGGAGAGTATGAGGAAGACAGTAGTAAGTAACGAGCCCACTGGAGGCAAGAAGCGAAAAACTGATCTGGAATATATAGCTAAGGACAAGTATCCCAGAACTGAGCAAAATCCTGATTCAACCCCAAAGAAGGGAAGACCTGGATAAAAGTTCACTGAATACGCTAAACTGAATGCTCCAAGAAGCCAGATCTTGATGGAAATCGATAAAGATCAAGATATTCGTTGGCCTAAACCCTTGAAGGATGATCCTGCCAAGCTAGATAAGAGCAAATATTGTATATTTTACAAAGATGTTGGTCATGACACCGATGAGTGTAGGCAACAGAAAGATGAAATAAAATTCCTCATTCGGAAAGGAAGATTGAACAAGTACACTGGGGAAGGAAGAGATAGGAATAACAATGGGAGAAAGAACTTTGAAGACCGTAGGAGGGACTAAGATGATCAGGGGCGGAATCCCCAGCCTAGGGGACCGGTTATAAATGCAATCTTTGGAGGACCGCGACCCCGAGGGCCTGTGATAAACATAATTTTTGGAGGACCAACTGCTGTCGGGTTATCCAGGAACTCCAGGAAAGCATATACCAGAGAGGTTATGCATATTGTTGGGGAAGCCCCGAAGAGGGCCAGAACAGGAGTAACAATGGCATTTGATAATTCTGACTTGGAGGGTGTGAAATTTCCTCATGATGAGCCGCTGGTCATAACACCAATAATAGGGAACAGGCCGGTGAAGAGGGTCCTCGTAGATAATGGTGCTTCAGTGGATATCTTGCTCCATGATACCTTTTTATGGATGGGTTATTGTAACACCCCCAGATCCGGGGTCGGGGATCCAGGTCGTCACGGTCTTTCTTTCCACAATATCACTTCACTTAATTAATAATAATAACCTTATGTTGTGACCCCACACTAACACACACCACAACCCGTTATAGTCTCAGAGATGAAATTTAAATAAGTACAAGTCTTTGAATCCACAATTTAAAAGTTATTACAACCCAAAATGATTACTTGATAAATTTACAGTTAATTGCCATTATCTGCCACAAGTTATAATTATACATAATTTGATTCTCAAAAATAGAATGCCTGATCTACCAATAGATCTACCTCTGCAGCTATAGCAGCCACAACATCATCGGGAAGATGCGGGACGCTTCCCACGCGCTTGCGCTGGGTCTGCTGGAGTCTGGCCATCTTTCCTAACTGTTGTTGTGTGATGAAGAAATAAAGCAAGAGTGAGCCTTACAGCTCGCAAGATAATATATAGTGATAACAATAATATAAGTATCTAAATGGATACTTACTAGAATCTTTTATCATGAGTAAGATAATTACTTACTAGATATAAGTAAAAACAAGGGATGAAGTTACCAAATACTTCACTATACTTATATCATTTATAAAGCTACTTGAACTACCACTGTTCAAAGTATAATGAGCTTTCAACAGTTCATCACATAGATCAGACTACCAGACAAGATTTGAATAGATTAAATCTTTGAAATATTATTAAAGGAAATGAAGTTATGATATACTTCATTTAGTTCTGATATATATATATATATATCCACATATACATCTTCTTTATATATTTCCTGAAAACCTCTGTCATGTAAAGTATGAACAGAATTGCAATATCCAATAAATTTGGAAAGGAAAAGAATTTGGCATAAACCAGATATCTTGCTGATCAGGCAAAGATACCTATAAGTAACCTTTTCTACTAGTAGATGGACGAATTCCCCACTGGTCATCACCCTGGTCGCAATAGGACCTTATGCTGGACTGCCACTCAGCCACTTATGCATTTGATGGACTCCCACTGAGCCACTTACACTATCATGGACGCCCACTGAGCCCATGTTGCTTATGCCGACTCAATAGATGGACTTACTTCCCGAACATTGGGTAAGTAATCAATTCATTTACCAAAACTGCAACCTTGTTGCGAATATAAAATACACCATAGAGCCGGATCCCTCAGGTTTTGAGCGAGTATTTAAATCCCCTTAAAAAGGAAGATCTTAAATATAAAAATGAGTTTTGGGATCCGCTCTAACTTTTAAAAATCATTTTGAAGACTCGAAAACACTTTATAGAGTGTTTTGAGTAAAGCTGATTTAATGAGGTAAATCAGTCCCCAGAATATTTAAAAAATGACTGAATATTATTATTTAAATAATATTCCCATAAAGAATAATCTTTATAAAAATAATTGAAGTAGAAGTATTAAAACTTATACTTGAAACGAGTATTAAATAACCAAAGATATACTTATATGAAAGTACTATCTTTATTTGAATAATCGAAAATAAGTTTGATTATTGACACCTTATTCTTTAATAAAATAAAGAATATACCTCGGCAAATAATCGGAGTCATAGATCCTCAAATGAATATTCAAATAATATTCATTAAATAATATAAACTGAGTCATAAGCCCTCGAATGAATATTCAAATAATATTCAATAAATATTATAAAAGAGTCATAAGCCCTCGAATGAATATTCAAAATAATATTCAATAAATAATATAAAAGAGTCATAAGCCCTCGAATGAATATTCAAATAATATTCAGATAAATAAATAAAAGGAGTCATAAGTCCCCGAATGAATATTCAAAATAATATTCATTAATAAAATAAAAGGAGTCATAAGTCCTCGAATGAATATTCAAAATAATATTCATTTAATATAAAGGAGTCATACGCCTTCGAATAATATTCAAAATAATATTCAATAATAAAATAAAGTTAAAGTTATCGAATAAACCTTATTCGATTAATAGTTTTGAAAACTATGACCATATATATATATATAAGTATATATATATATATATTTATATCCATATATACAAAATCTACTCGGGATCCTCGACTCCCGGTTTTAGAAAATATTTTCACCTTTGGGTCCCTGTACTAAGGGTATATGCAAATTACCGCTATCCTCTAGCATAGGTATTATCAACTGAATCAACAGATATATATGGAAAGAATGTGAAACAGGCATGCATATATATATATACTATAGCAGCATGCTTCAATATATTGCATCATTTGCTAATTAACCAACATGCATCTATCGCAAGATAATGCAAATACATATATTCATCACAACAACAGTTATAACGGGTAGAAAACTTGCCTGAGCGACTTGGGGTGATAAAAGGCTCGGGACGAGTCTGGTAACCTATAAACAATAAGTAAGTTGGAATTAAACCAAAGTCACTTGTAAATCTATACTTTAACTAACTTAGACTCTAACGCTTGTTTTGTGCTTATTGATTCTCTTAAGTCACTCGAGTACCCTCGGCTCCACCATTTTTAATAAATTAACCATTACGAGTTTTAAAGCGATTCCTTCGCGAGTGTCTTACCAACTGCCTAACACTCTTACCATAATTGTTTCATACATTAATTAACCCTTTTTGGTCTTTAACCTATGTTTCAAAGTAAGGCGAGGGGAAATGATTCGTTCGCGAAACGCCGTTACTTGAAACGGTCGTTTCTCCTAAACCGTACATCGGAATCAAACGAACTACATATCAAAACGAAGCTCGTAACATGAACTATCTAAACATGGAAATGGTCATAATCTAGCAGGGAGTTCTCGGGTCCAAATGTTATGAACAAAAGCAGTCTAAAGTAAATCGGACATTACGACGGCTATGTTTACGCGATTACCAATGTTTAAACTACTCCAATTAACCATCAACCAACTCATAACCATCAATACAACAAAACTTCACCGAAACCATACCACATCAGTCCATAATCTCCAAGGTTTTCAACTCAAACAACCACAATCAAGACCTATAAACTATAATCAAGCTTCAATTACCAAAACACTTCCAAATCAAACCAAACTACTAATAATCACAATCCATGCTTCTCATTTAACAAAACCAACCATTAAACTTACTAAAAAATAAAGTAAAGGCTAGGGTTTGAAGTTTATACCTTCCTTGGGAGGTGTTAAGTTGCTAGAAAGCCTTAGGGAGCCTCCTACAAGCTTGATCTTTCCCAAAAAATCAAGAACACAAAGTTAGGCTTTGAAGTTTCTAAAAGTCCGATTTAAAGAACTGTAAAAATGAGGGTCTTACCATGATTATATGAACGAGACTTGTGAACAAGAGTTGTAGGTCATCTCAATACCTTTCCAATGAGCTATAGAACACAATATTTGAGTGAGAAATGAAGGAGATACAGCAGTTTTAGTGTGCTGGTTCTGTTTTGGCCGAGAGCATGAAGAACAATGCCTTGGTTTCTTTTTGATTTTGATGAAAAATGATTTGCTTGGCTTGGTTGGTTTGATTTTTGTGTTTGTTTTAGTAAATTACCTAGTTGCCCTTGATTTTGTGTGGTTAAAAAGCCACCACATCTCCTTCCTTCCTATGTCATGCTTGTGTCATCCTCATGATGTCATCCTCCCCTCCTTGTCCTCTTCTCATTGGTTGGGTGACATCATCCTCTCTAATCCCTTTGATTAACTTCCTAATTGTTTGCCTAATGACCGCTGATCTGTTATACTGTTCGCTTAACTTTCGTTTTCGTTTATCGTTTCAGGGATCATACCCGGGATCTTATTACTTAGGTTCTCTTAACCTTTCTCAATACATTATATTTCTTTTTATGATCCTCTATTGTAATCCTTTAATTTAAATCCTTTTATCCTGTTACCTTATACTCAATTCTTTCCGTATCTATTGGATTTCCGGGAAAAATCAAAGTGTTCGGATTTGGATTCTGACAATCTTTACATACACTTATATCCCATATAAAGTACTAATAAAATCTCAGAATATCCATATCAGAACCCCTATATAGTGTGGCATGAAAAGTTTTCTCATTCAGCAAAAACACTATTCATAAGGGTTTCAAAATTTTCCAAAAATTGGGGTTATTACAGTCTCCCCTCCTTAAAAGGATTCCGTCCCGGAATCAGATAGAAAATGAATTGGGATACTTTCTTAGCATTACACTTTCTAACTCTCAAATAAATTTTCCCACATTGTGGTTCTTCCATCAAACTCTGAATAGTTTGATAACCCTTCTCCTAAGCACTTGTTCCTTTTTCACTCTACAACCCTTCCTGGTTGCTCCATATAGGTTACGTCGGGTTGCATATCTATGCGCTCATAAGCCCCTATTTATCTGGCATCTGAATTACACTTTCTTAACACTGATACGTGAGACACGTTACGACCTGCTACATGTTCGGGGTTAGGGCTAGCTCCTATGCTATCCTCCCAATACGTCTTAATATATCCAAGGGTCCAACAATTCGTGGACTTAGCTTTCATTTCTTTCCGAACCTCATCCTTCCTTTCCAAGGAAATACCTATAACAACACTAGGTCCCCTATTTCATACTCTTTTTCCTTTCGTGTCAAATCAACATACTTATCATGTCCATCTTGGGCTACTACCAGCCGTCCTCTGATTAGATCTATCATATCCTTGGTCCTTTGGACTACTGCGGGTCCGAGCATCTTGCGCTCTACAACTTCATCCTAACATAAGGGAGATCGACATTGTCTTCCCTCAAGGATCTCATAAGGCGATACCTCAATACTGACATATGATCTATTGTCGTAAGAAAACTCAACCCGTGTTAAGTGATCATTCCAATTTCTTTCAAGTCTATTGCATAGACTCTCATTATAGCTTTTAGCATTAGAGCTTTTGTTTCTCACTACCCATCCTTTTTCCCAGTTCGTAGTCGCTATTATCTTCCGTTCCTAATATTATACTAGTTATACTTTTGCTCGTTAGCGTTCTATAACCTTTTAATAACCACGTCAACCTTAGTATCACGAATGTGTTTCCATTCCGAATACTACCACAACTTTATTACTCCTTTTTCAGCTGTTTCTATTTCCCAAAGTTTGATCAATCATATAGAAGTAAAGGAATTTGTTGAGAGATCACTATGATCATGAACACTTGTTATCTCGCATAGTTAGTACAGAAGGTGGCCAGCCTTTAGTACTTGACAAGCAATTAAACAATAGTTGGTATCCTACTAGGCTTCTATCACACAGATAGACAGTCATTCGGCAATACCTCCCCTTCTGGAAGGGTTGTTCTTCTCAACTTACATGAAATAAAAAGAAGAGAATAGAACGAACTGAAGAGAATTGTATATATAAAAAAAAATATACTGCCATAAAATATCTGGCTTGGAACCTACCTCTGAACTATAGAGGTTTGTCATAGGAGAACAAAACATATATGTATTTATATCAACATCAAGTATTATAGCATCCTATTTCACATGCCTAAATATTTTTGCTATTCCGTCCATCATTCTATGGACCCATGCTCTTCCTCGAGCTTATACACAATCACCTTTGAAACTCCCTCGACATCGAAAATCGAATCTGGGATCTCATTCTATACATCATCGTTACTAGAATTCTATGCTTACACCGCAACCTTCCTCGTATAATAATACGACTCTCTATTGATAAGAAAGAATAATAATTCACTAGGTAGATACTCTACTTAATTAGTCTATCAATGATAACTTATACACTACCACGACCCGATTAGTGGTACTCAATCTCAACACCCATTCCAATACAACTCTCACGGTTGTAATCAGCTCATTACTCGCAGAATCATTGCTGCCTTACTATGGTCCACCACTGACCTACTGTAGTCATTCATTTTCCATGAAGTCTTAATAGCTAACCATACGGAGTCCATACATCTCGTATCTAATTCTCCTAAGGAGTTAACATAACCACCAATCACAATTCATGAAGAACACTCCAAACTCTGACGTACTTTCATGACATGAAGTAGATAAAATTGCAGAAGAGTTTCAATCAAAGCAACGATAGCAGGTTAATACCATTCTTAATCATATGCCTTAAATAGAAGACTTAACTCAAAGGTTCGTCTAGTCCTTTTTGAAACATGGTCCTGGCTTATCTCAAGATAGGACCTCCTAAGATAGATAGCCCGCTCATGGCGATTACACGAATTAAACCTTTACCAACTACTATTACGGTTGGGTATTGCACAGTCATCAAAAGGAATGTCAATCTTCCAAACCATAATACAACCTTCACAGTTTTAACCATCCTCACTGTATTATTTTGGCACAAGCGCCTGTAATTATCCTCTTACCTTTAAAGTGTCGGCCACCTCTTTGGCCTTTCCTGATAGTAAAATTTCCTTACAGTCAATTTCATTTTAACCACTTTCACAAATTTTCTACCCTATTTCCGATCACTGCTTGAGTGAAGATGTTTTCCTTAAAATCTGATAAGTAAAAAAAAATCACCATTTTTCCATAAGTTATTGCCTCAGTCTTTAGAGGTTAATCACTGTCATGACTGACTCTCAATCATAATTAGAACATCTTTTATCTTAAGTCCTAATTGCCCTGAATAATTTCGACCATTACTGGTTCGATCCATACTTTCTCGTGGTTTAACACGTGCCCCACTTGACAACACTATAATTACATCATATTTCCTTTATCCATATTTCTATTCTTGAGAATTTTGAATATTACCTTTCTCCTTGTAAAACCTCTAAGGTTATCCTTGAATCGTTCCTCCTGTATTCCCTAGATACAGGGCATATCAAAATACCATATACTAATACTAGAATCATTGTCTATATACTTTTGAAAAAAAAATTCTCCACTGATTCTTTAAAGGTTGTTATTACCTTAATCCTTTCCAATTCATACTGTCAAATTTCATACTATCCCTATTAAGGGTGAAATGCCAACCTTTATGCATTCCCCTAGGATTCATTTTAAGTTACCTATGTTCTATCCTTAATTCCACCTTTGAAAAGGTACATGCATCCATCCATGGATAAACCAAGTCATATATCCTTGATAGATTATCTTCTTCATCATTCCCACCTCGATAGTGTATACCTAACTTCATAATAGTATCCTTATTCAAATTGAGGTCAATCCATATGGCCTCCAAAAGATAATAATGGTCATCCGCTTTTCTTTCCTGATTTGGTAATGATAACATGGATGTTCTGGAAGATATTGGTCATGTTCAACGTGAACTTCTTCTTAATAATTCCTTATTTACTTTTGTTGTTTATCTCAATAGTCACCTCAATGTTGGGATACCTCTCATACCTGGCGTCTCCCTTTCTGAGTATCGAGCCACCGGTCTTACATTTCACATTATTGAAGGTCACTTCCTTCATCCAAATTTTCCTACTTTCTTACTTTCTTGTCTCCTTAGTCTATCCGCGTTTTATTATTTATCCTTCGAACTATCTAAAGGTTTCCTTGAATCCTCCCAACTTAAAGGGGATAAAATGTACATAACTCGTATGCCTTCAACCATCAACTTTAACTCATGGTGAATCACCCTCATCCTGACGATTACATACTTTTCTATGTCTATTGCTACGAGTCTTTAGGGTTTCCTCATACCCAACTCCCTTATCATACCTCAAACTCTATTGCCTTTATATTCCTTTCCACTTCAGTTTCTTTTTATTTTCCTTTCTCTTATCATTATTTCATGAACTAACACAACATAAGTATTGATTCCAAACATCCCGTCATTCTGGATTCGTGTCCTCAGAACGAATCTTGATAACTTTTACAACTTAGATTCATAATTCATCATACTCATCCACTTTTGTTCTAGCTCCAAAGCTTTTACACTATCTCCTTATCTTTGGGAATTACTTTCCCGAAAACAATTGACTGAACTTAAATCAGTTTATTCTAACCTCTGGCTCCGTGCCTTTCTTGGTCTTTCACCAGCGGGTGGTCTCTCTCTTAGGAGGGTAAGTGACAAAACAGTCTTTTGTGGTTCGTCAATCATTCAGAATCTCAAATGATTCCTCTATTTCCTTTAGCCAGGCTCTTGCCTCGACTAGGTCAACCTGTTCCTTGGAACTCTGAGAGCTTAGAGACTTAAAGGTCCTGAAAGAATTTCCTATCGCATTGTTTCCTCAAGGTGGTGGTTGGGGATAATAGTCTAAGTTCTGTCTAGACAGGTCCATGAATTGCCGTATAGGAGTACCGTCTCGGGTCTCCTTTCCTTACTCGACTTTCTGTTTCCTTAGTATGAAATGTTTCATCCTACTCCCCATAATTGGGGTCATCTTTTAATTTAAAATCCTCATTTTCCACTCCATTATGTCATGGGTTCCTTCTATCTTGATGGCGACCTCCCTGACTATCACGTTCAGGGTTTGCTCTAAATCTTATTCCTCAAACTATGGCTCTCATCTAAGTTCTCATCCTTATGCTCTTGAACTTTCGGAACCCAAATTCTATAGGAATACCTCATTATTCCCTTATCATCTTTCTCTGGCACCGTATGCTCTTTTCCAATAATTCGGTCTCTATTGCAATCTCAAACAGCTTTTCGGTACCGGCTCCGGTTACCTTCACTACTATTTCCAAAATCTCTTATAAACTCTCCCAAAGACATTATCATCTTGAGTCTCTCCTTTTTACTAAGGGCATCAGCCACCACATTGGCTTTCCCCGAATGATAAAGAATCTCCCAATCATTATTCTTGATTAGCTCTAACTGCCTCCTCTGGCATATGTTGAGCTCTTTCTACGTGAAAATGTACTAGAGCACTTATGGCTTAGGTAATTCTCGCACTTCTCTCCATACAAGTAGTGCCTCCAATCTTTAGGGTAAAACTATTGCCACGAGCCTAAGCTCATGGGCGGGGATATCGAATTTCATATTACCTTAATTGTCTTGACATGTACGCGATTACCTTACCGTGCTGCATAAGCACGCACCCTAAGCCCTTGTGCGAAGCGTCACTACACTTCACAAAATCTCCTTTTCCATCCGGCAATGCCAGCATAGGGGCCATCACCAACCTCTGCTTCAGTTCTTGAAAGCTGTTCTCGCATTTCTCTGTCCATTCGAACTTCTCAGTCTTACGAGTAAGCCGCGTTAAAGGGGTTACTATCTTTACAAACTTGAACGAACCTCCGGTAGTGACCGGCCAATCCTACCTCTGGTAGTCGACCTAACCATGGTCATCAATTCATCAGTGGTCCTTTATCCAATCTTGTCAGGATCCTCCATGGGATCCTCCTCAACAACTATCCCTTCTAGGACAACATCCTCAACCGCTACATCCTCAATATCAACATCATCCGGTCCTGCATTAGGACACTCTATCGGATCCACAATCCGATCTCCAATTAGTAATAAAACATCATCGCGCTGTTGCTCCTCAACCTCAGGGTTCGGAGTCCCGCTACCATACACGATAACGAACTACGCTCCTATCACGATATTTATAAGGGTTCCCATAAGGGTTTTAACTGTCAGTACTACGTTAGGTAGCCCGACTATGAACTTGGCAAGAGTTCTTATTATCTTTGTGAACTTATTATCTTAACGTCACATCATCTCTGAGGTTTATAACGCTTAGCTCTGATAACACTTCTGTAACACCCCCAGATCCGGGGTCGGGGATCCGGGTCGTCACGGTCTTTCTTTCCACAATATCACTTCACTTAATTAATAATAATAACCTTATGTTGTGACCCCACACTAACACACACCACAACCCGTTATAGTCTCAGAGATGAAATTTAAATAAGTACAAGTCTTTGAATCCACAATTTAAAAGTTATTACAACCGAAAATGATTACTTGATAAATTTACAGTTAATTGCCATTATCTGCCACAAGTTATAATTATACATAATTTGATTCTCAAAAATAGAATGCCTGATCTACCAATAGATCTACCTCTGCAGCTATAGCAGCCACAACATCATCGGGAAGACGCGGGACGCTTCCCACGCGCTTGCGCTAGGTCTGCTGGAGTCTGGCCATCTTTCCTAACTGTTGTTGTGTGATGAAGAAATAAAGCAAGAGTGAGCCTTACAGCTCGCAAGATAATATATAGTGATAACAATAATATAAGTATCTAAATGGATACTTACTAGAATCTTTTATCATGAGTAAGATAATTACTTACTAGATATAAGTAAAAACAAGGGATGAAGTTACCAAATACTTCACTATACTTATATCATTTATAAAGCTACTTGAACTACCACTGTTCAAAGTATAATGAGCTTTCAACAGTTCATCACATAGATGAGACTACCAGACAAGATTTGAATAGATTAAATCTTTGAAATATTATTAAAGGAAATGAAGTTATGATATACTTCATTTAGTTCTGATATATATATATATATATCCACATATACATCTTCTTTATACATTTCCTGAAAACCTCTGTCATGTAAAGTATGAACAGAATTGCAATATCCAATAAATTTGGAAAGGAAAAGAATTTGGCATAAACCAGATATCTTGCTGATCAGGCAAAGATACCCATAAGTAACCTTTTCTACTAGTAGATGGACGAATTCCCCACTGGTCATCACCCTGGTCGCAATAGGACCTTATGCTGGACTGCCACTCAGCCACTTATGCATTTGATGGACTCCCACTGAGCCACTTACACTATCATGGACGCCCACTGAGCCCATGTTGCTTATGCCGACTCAATAGATGGACTTACTTCCCGAACATTGGGTAAGTAATCAATTCATTTACCAAAACTGCAACCTTGTTGCGTATAAAATACACCGTAGAGCCGGATCCCTCAGGTTTTGAGCGAGTATTTAAATCCCCTTAAAAAGGAAGATCTTAAATATAAAAATGAGTTTTGGGATCCGCTCTAACTTTTAAAAATCATTTTGAAGACTCGAAAACACTTTATAGAGTGTTTGGAGTAAAGCTGATTTAATGAAGTAAATCAGTCCCCAGAATATACAGAAAATGACTGAATATTATTATTTAAATAATATTCCCATAAAGAATAATCTTTATAAAAATAATTAAAGTAGAAGTATTAAAACTTATACTTGAAACGAGTATTAAATAACCAAAGATATACTTATATGAAAGTACTATCTTTATTTGAATAATCGAAAATAAGTTTAATTATTGACACCTTATTCTTTAATAAAATAAAGAATATACCTCAGCAAATAATCGGAGTCATAGATCCTCAAATGAATATTCAAATAATATTCATTAAATAATATAAACTGAGTCATAAGCCCTCGAATGAATATTCAAATAATATTCAATAAATAATATAAAAGAGTCATAAGCCCTCGAATGAATATTCAAAATAATATTCAATAAATAATATAAAAGAGTCATAAGCCCTCGAATGAATATTCAAATAATATTCAGATAAATAAATAAAAGGAGTCATAAGTCCCCGAATGAATATTCAAAATAATATTCATTAATAAAATAAAAGGAGTCATAAGTCCTCGAATGAATATTCAAAATAATATTCATTTAATATAAAGGAGTCATACGCCTTCGAATAATATTTGAAATAATATTCAATAATAAAATAAAGTTAAAGTTATCGAATAAACCTTATTCGATTAATAGTTTTGAAAACTATGACCATATATATATATATAAGTATATATATATATATATATATTATATCCATATATACAAAATCTACTCGGGATCCTCGACTCCCGGTTTTAGAAAATATTTTCACCTTTGGGTCCCTGTACTAGGGGTATATGCAAATTACCGCTATCCTCTAGCATAGGTATTATCAACTGAATCAACAGATATATATGGAAAGAATGCGAAACAGGCATGCATATATATATACCATAGCAGCATGCTTCAATATATTGCATCATTTGCTAATTAACCAACATGCATCTATCGCAAGATAATGCAAATACATATATTCATCACAACAACAGTTATAACGGGTAGAAAACTTGCCTGAGCGACTTGGGGTGATAAAAGGCTCGGGACGAGTCTGGTAACCTATAAACAATAAGTAAGTTGGAATTAAACCAAAGTCACTTGTAAATCTATACTTTAACTAACTTAGACTCTAACGCTTGTTTTGCGCTTATTGATTCTCTTAAGTCACTCGAGTACCCTCGGCTCCACCATTTTTAATAAATTAACCATTACGAGTTTTAAAGCGATTCCTTCGCGAGTGTCTTACCAACTGCCTAACACTCTTACCATAATTGTTTCATACATTAATTAACCATTTTTGGTCTTTAACCTATGTTTCAAAGTAAGGCGAGGGGAAATGATTCGTTCGCGAAACGCCGTTACTTGAAACGGTCGTTTCTCCTAAACCGTACATCGGAATCAAACGAACTACATATCAAAACGAAGCTCGTAACATGAAATATCTAAACATGGCAATTGTCATAATCTAGCAGGGAGTTCTCGGGTCCAAATGTTATGAACAAAAGCAGTCTAAAGTAAATCGGACATTACGACGGCTATGTTTACGCGATTACCAATGTTTAAACTACTCCAATTAACCACCAACCAACTCATAACCATCAATACAACAAAACTTCACCGAAACCATACCACATCAGTCCATAATCTCCAAGGTTTTCAACTCAAACAACCACAATCAAGACCTATGAACTATAATCAAGCTTCAATTACCAAAACACTTCCAAATCAAACCAAACTACTAATAATCACAATCCATGCTTCTCATTTAACAAAACCAACCATTAAACTTACTAACAAATAAAGTAAAGGCTAGGGTTTGAAGTTTATACCTTCCTTGGGAGGTGTTAAGTTGCTAGGAAGCCTTAGGGAGCCTCCTACAAGCTTGATCTTTCCAAAGAAATCAAGAACACAAAGTTAGGCTTTGAAGTTTCTAAAAGTCCGATTTAAAGAACTGTAAAAATGAGGGTCTTACCCTGATTATTTGGACGAGACTTGTGAACAAGAGTTGTAGGTCATCTCAATACCTTTCCAATGAGCTATAGAACACAATATTTGAGTGAGAAATGAAGGAGATACAGCAGTTTTAGTGTGCTGGTTCTGTTTTGGCCGAGAGCATGAAGAACAATGCCTTGGTTTCTTTTTGATTTTGATGAAAAATGATTTGCTTGGCTTGGTTGGTTTGATTTTTGTGTTTGTTTTAGTAAATTACCTAGTTGCCCTTGATTTTGTGTGGTTAAAAAGCCACCACATCTCCTTCCTTCCCATGTCATGCTTGTGTCATCCTCATGATGTCATCTTCCCCTCCTTGTCCTCTTCTCATTGGTTGGGTGACATCATCCTCTCTAATCCCTTTGATTAACTTCCTAATTGTTTGCCTAATGACCGCTGATCTGTTATACTGTTCGCTTAACTTTTGTTTTCGTTTATCGTTTGAGGGATCATACCCGGGATCTTATTACTTAGGTTCCCTTAACCTTTCTCAATACATTATATTCCTTTTTATGATCCTCTATTATAATCCTTTAATTTAAATCCTTTTATCCTGTTACCTTATACTCAATTCTTTCCGTATCTATTGGATTTCCGGGAAAAATCAAAGTGTTCGGATTTGGATTCTGACGATCTTTACATATACTTATATCCCATATAAAGTACTAATAAAATCTCAGAATATCCATATCAGAACCCCTATATAGTGTGGCATGAAAAGTTTTCTCATTCAGCAAAAATACTATTCATAAGGGTTTCAAAATTTCCCAAAAATTGGGGTTATTACAGTTATAATGATTCTCAAATAACCCCGACCGACATGCTGATATATGGATTTGCGGGAATGGAATGCCCCGTGGAAGGGATAATCAAGTTGCCAACAACCATAGGTCAGGAACCAAGGCAAGCAACATAGATGTTGGACTTTGTGGTGGTAAAGGCTAACTCAACTTACAACGCTATCATAGGAAGAACCGGGATACATGCCTTCAAGGCAGTCCCTTCTTCCTACTATTCAGTAATGAAGTTTCCCACCCGGAATTGGATTGGAGAAGAAAACGGAGATCAAAAAATGGCTAGAAGTTATTATGTGGCCTCACTGAGGGCAGATGGAGTTGGGGGGAAGGTTCTGCTTATTGAAGACCTGGATATCCAAGAGAATGATGAGAAAAGAGGGAAGCCAGCAGAAGACTTAGTTTCGGTTCCTTTAGCTCCCGAGGATCCTGAGAAGGTGACTTTCGTTGGAGCCACACTAAAGGAGCCCCTTAGAGGGAAGTTGGTGAAATTTTTACAAGAAAATAGTGATGTGTTTGTATGGTCAGTAGCTGATATGCCAGGCATAGACCCGGAACTGATTACTCACAAGCTGAATGTGGATCCAAATCAGAAGACAGGGAAGCAAAAGAAAAGAAGTTTTGCTCCAGAGAGGCAAGAAGCTATAAAACAAGAAGTAGAGAAGCTCTTAGAGGCTGGTTTCATTGAGGAGATACAATTTCCAGAATGGTTAGCAAACCCTATAATGGTGAAAAAGGCCAATGGAAAATGGAGGTTGTGTGTGGAATTCCCTGATCTGAATAACGCATGCCCTAAGGACTGTTTCCTGTTGCCAAGGATAGATACTTTGATAGATTCCACTGTTGGACATGAGATGCTGAGCTTCATGGATGGATTTAGTGGATACAATCAAATCAAGATGCACAAGGACGACATCCCAAAGGTATCATTTATCACTAACTTTGGTGTTTATTATTATCTTGTTGTGGCATTTGGTCTCAAGAATGTAGGAACCACCTATCAAAGGTTGGTAAATAAAATTTTTAAGGATCTTATTGGAAAGACCATGGAAGTTTATGTTGATGACATGTTAGTCAAGAGTATAGTAAAGACTGACCATATAACCCATTTGAGGGAAGCTTTCGAGGTCCTGAGGTACCACAAGATGATGTTAAATCCTACAAAGTGTGCTTTCGGAGTAGGATCTGGAAAGTTTTTGGGATTGATGGTCTCCAAGAGAGGAATCGAGGCCAATCCCGATAAAATAAAGGCAATCCTGGACATGGAGCCCCCAAAAACTATTAAAAATGTTCAAAAGCTCACTGGAAGGGTTGCTATATTGGGACGATTCATCTCAAAGTCTGGAGACAAGTGCTTGTCGTTCTTCAAGTCTTTGAAGAAGGTTAAGGATTTTGTATGGAGTGAGGAAATCCAGAATACATTCGAGGAATTAAAGAAATATATGGCTCAGGCCCCGTTGTTGGCCAAGCCAGCTTTGAATGAAGTTTTATACTTGTACTTGGTCATTTCAGAGAGTGCTTTGAGCGATATATTGGTTAAGGAGGAACTGAAAATCCAGAAACCCGTATACTATGTCAGCAAAATTCTGCATGGAGTTGAGTTGAATTATTCAACTATTGAGAAGTTTGCTTTAGCCTTGGTAATGGCTTCAAGAAATTTACGTCCTTACTCTCAGGCTCATCAAATTGAGGTGTTAACAAATCAGCCCCTGAGAAATATCATTCATATTCCCAAGCCTTGTGGGAGGTTGATCAAGTGGGCAATAGAGCTGGGAGAATTCGACATCAAGTATAAGCCATGAACGGCAATAAAAGCCCAGGCATTGGTTGACTTCATGGTGGAATGTACCATACCCAACCAAGAAGTTGGGGGGGGCAGGAAGATACTATACCTCCAAACACAGAAGGTGATAATAGGGACAAAGAGAAGGAAGTTAAGGAAAAGGAATATTGGGTCCTCTATTTTGACGGAGCATCAAAAACAAATTCAAGTGGAGCAGGTTTGGTTTTCCGAAGCCCCGATGGGTTCTTAATTGAATATGCTATGAAGTTAGACTTTCCAACCACAAACAATGAGGCAGAATATGAAGCACTGATAGATGGCCTCGGCCTAGCAGGGACATTAAGAGTCAAGAACTTTAAGGTCTGTGGAGACTCAGAGTTGGTCATATCCCAGGTGAAGGGAGAGTTTGAGGCAAGGGATGATACGATGGCTAAGTACGCCCGCCTAGTAAGAGCTGTGATGACCCAATTCGATGAATGCCATGTTGAGCACATTCCAAGGAAGGAAAATGCTAAGGCAGATGCATTATCAAAGTTTGCTTCATCTGAGATAGAGGAAAGTTGAGGAAGTGTATACTTCTGCGTTCTGAAGACACGGAGCATTGATGTTAAGCTTGTAGCTCCTATAGGTCTGGGGATGTCATGGATAGATCCCATTAAGGCCCATATTCAAACCGGTTGGTTGCCAAATGATGTTACTGAAGCCCGAAGATTGGCTGTTCGAGCACTGAGATACTCCTTGATAGATGGAATTTTGTATAAAAGATCTTACGTGGTTCCTTACTTGAGATGTCTCAGGCCCGATGAGGCATGCTTGGCTCTTGAGGAAGTACATGAAGGCATCAGTGGGCAACATCTGAAGGGTAGAGCGCTGGCTCATAAGATAAGCCGTTTAGGCTTCTATTGGTCGGAAATGATGGCCGATGCCAAGGAGTATGTGAAGAAGTATGATCGTTGTCAAAAACATGCACCTGTTGTTCGACAACCCCCCGAGATGTTGACTTCAATCAATTCTCCCATCCCCTTTGCTATGTGGGGAATGGATATACTTGGGCCTTTCCCCATGGCCACGGTACAAAGGAAGTTCCTGATTGTAGCCATTGATTATTTTACTAAGTGGATTGAAGCCAAGCCTTTGGCCAAAATCACAACTAAGTAGGTTGCACAATTCATGTGGGAAAATATCATGTCCCGGTATAGAATTCCCTGCATCCTAGTCACTGACAATGGAACACAGTTCAACAATGAGGAATTCAAGAAGTATTGTGGGGATAATGAAATTGAATTACGATTCACCTCTGTGGCTCACCCGTAAGCCAATGGGCAAGCGGAAGTGGCGAATCGAATAATCCTGGATGGACTAAAGAAGAGGAATAATTGGGTGGATGAAATACTCCCAATACTATGGGCCTATAGGACTACCTGTAGAGTCACCAATGGAGCAACTCCCTTCATGTTAGCATATGGGGCAGATCGGTTGTTCTTGTAGAAATATCATATTCCTCTCCCAGGATTCAAGCTTTCAATGCTGAGGAAAATGAGGAAGGGCAAAGGTTAGCCCTAGATCTAATCGACGATGTAGGAGATGAGGCACATGCGAAGATAATGGAATATTATCAAAAGGCTTCATTCTACTACAACCTAAGGGTTAAGGAAAGGTTCTTCAAACAGGGTGACTTAGTCTTGAGGAAGGTGGAAGCTTCTGGTATAGGGCAGAAAGGGAAACTTGCCCCAAATTGGGAAGGGCCATACAAGGTCAAAAGTGTTCAGGGTAGAGGAACCTACAAGCTTGAGACTATGGATGGTTTTGAAGTCCCGGGAACTTGGCATGCACAAAACCTGAAGATTTACTATGTGTGAAGCGGTTGAGCACGATTCTCACTTGTCAAGATGACAAGTAGGTTGAAAAGCACCTTGATTTGCTTGCTTAGGATTTACATATTTTAGTTCTATTTTGAGGTTTATTAAGGCTTGTGTAAGGGATGAATCCCAATAATTTGTGAAATTCAGAAAGTTTTTGAAATATGTTTGAATTCCAGTGGTAAGACAAGTAAACTAAGTGCATGAGATGAAAATATAAAGTTCGATAAATAAAATGGGTTCAAATAAATAATACAAAGTATGGTAACTAAGTCTCAAAGACAAGATAAAATAAATAAGCCATGCAGGGCTAGAAAAGCTCTAAGGAGTGGAGTTGCCCTCAGCATCCATATCATCGTCTTCCCCGCTCTCGCTAGAAGTCTCAGTAGTCCCAGAAGAGGAAGAGCTATCATCTGTGGCAGGCCTAGAAGAGGACTCGGGGAAGGAAGAAGCGGGTCCTGAGGGATACGATCTGAGACAACCACTCGGGTACGAAACCTCTATAGCAAAGCCTCATCGTCACGACAGCCGTAGTCTGCTGGGTTAATATCAGGGCAAGCCTCTTTCACGGTCCCAAGGGCCGTGTCCCAGCCAGTCCAAAAAACCCCAGGGAACACCGAATCTGTAATAACCCCAATTTTTGGAAATTTTTGAAACACGGATGAATAGTAACTTTTGCTGATGATGCTGATTAAGGAAAATTATCAGAACACGCTATATAGGAGTACTGTATGGAAATTTTAAGATCGTATTAGTACTCCATAAAGTAAATAAGTGTATGTAAAGATCGTCAGAATCCAAATTCGAACACTTTGATTTTTCCGGAAAATCCACCAGATACCGAAAGAATTGAGTATAAGGTAACATGATTAAAAGGATTTAAATTCAAAGATTATAAGAGAGGATCATAAAAGGAATACAAAATATTGAGAAAGGTTTAGGGGTACCCAAGTAATAAGATCCCGTATATGATCCCTCAAACGACGAACGAGAATGAAAGTTAAGCGAACCGTAAAATAAATAAGCGACCAAGAGACAAACTTGTACAAGAAGCCAAGGATTGTGACATCATCAAACCACAAGGAAGAGACATGTGGCAAATGAATGACATAGGCATGGTGACATAAGCATGACAAATGGAGGGATTGGTTGGTTGATTTTAAGCCATTCATTTTTTACCATGGTAAAAGGATAATTAACAAAACAAAACAAAGCAACCAAGCCAAAACAAATCAAAAACCCAAAATACAAGTTGACTTTCATTTCCATCAAAAAGCTCTCGGCCAAAACTAGAGCAGCAACTTCAAACTATCATATCTCCTTCAATACTCACTCAAATAGTATGTTCTATAGCTCTTTGGAAAGTTAATGGCCTACAACTCTTGTTCACAAGTCTCGTCCAAATAAGCATGGTAAGACCCTGGTTTTTACAGTTCTTTCAATCTGACTTTTAGAAACTTCAAAACCTAACTTTGTGTTCTTGATTTCTTTGGAAAGATCAAGCTTGTAGGAAGCTCCCTAAGACTTTCTAGCTACTCTGATCACTCCAAGGAAGTATAACACCTCCAAACCCTAACTTTACTTTGAGTATTATGATGGTTTTGATGGTTATAGTAAATGAGAAGCATGATGCTTGTGTGTTTAGAGTTTTGATTGGATTTGTAGTGATTTGGATGTTGAAATCTTGTTTATAGTTAATGAAACTTAAGTATAGCTAGTAGTTCATGTGTGGGGTTGTATAAATTGGAAAATCTTGAGGTTTGGGGACTGATGTAGTAAGGTTTGGATGAGGGTTGGTTGTATTATTGGTTGTGAGTTGAATGGTGGTTGTTTGGAGTGGTTTAAAAATTGGAAATCGCGTAAACATAAACGTCATAATGCCCGATTTTCCTTAACTGTTCTGTTCTTAACTTTAGGACCCGTGAACTGAAAGATTCTAACCTTTGCCATGTTTAGATAGTTCATGTTACGAGCTTCGTTTTGATATGTGGTTCGCTTGAATCCGAAGTACGGTTTAGGAGAAACGACTGTTTTAAGTAACGGCGTTTCGCGAACGAACCATTACCCCTTGCCTTACTTTGAAACCTTGGTTAAGGACTTTAAATGACTAATTGGGGTATGAAACAATTATGTTAAGTGGATTAGGCAGTTGGTAAGGTACTCGCAAAAGAATCGCCTTAAAACTCTTAATGGTTAATTTATTAAAAATGGTGGAGCCGAGGGTACTCGAGCAATTTAAGTGAATCGTTAAGCGCGAAAGCGAACGTTAGGGGTCTAATTGGTTAAAGTCTAGTTTCTTCAGGGACCGGGGATTAATTCTGGCTTATGTTGTTGTTCATAGGTTACCGGATCACTCTAAGCTTAAGTCTACCCCGGAGCACTCAGGCAAGTTTTCTACCCGTTATACTGTTGTTGTGATGTATACATATGTATATGCATTATCTTGTGATAGATGCATGGTGGTTAATTAGCAAATCTTGCAATATATTGGAGCATGTAACACCCCCAGATCCGGGGTCGGGGATCCGGGTCGTCACGGTCTTTCATTCCACAATACCACTTCACTTACTTAATAAAAATAACCTTATGCTGTGACCCCACACTAACACACACCACAACCCGTTATAGTCTCAGAGATGAAATTGAAATAAGTACAAGTCTTGGAACCCACAATTTAAAAGTTATTACAACCCAAAATGATTACTTGATAAATTTACAGTTGATTGCCATTATCTGCCACAAGTTATAATTATACATAATTGATTCTCAAAAGTAGATAGTATGATATACAATAGATCTACCTCTGCAGCTATAGCAGCTACAACATCATCGGGAAGACGCAGGACGCTTCCCACGCGCTTGCGCTGGGTCTGCTGGAGTCTGGCCATCTTTCCTAACTGTTGTTGTGTGATGAAGAAATAAAGCAAGGGTGAGCAGCAAGCCCACCAAAATAATATGTATAATGATTTACAATATATGAGCCTACTCATAATACTCATGAAAGTCTTGGTCAAAAGAAATGAACCAAGTTTGATATCTTAATGCGATGAAGTCGCAAAATATTCAGTATATATACATATATACTTTTCAAAATATTGGAAGTCCTCTTCCATGCATAATATACACAAAGTCCCAGTGTATAACTGTATAAAAATATCGTTGCAAGGTGATCTCATATATCTAACCTTGTCTCAACGTTTTTCTGAAAATCTTTGTCATGCATAAGATAATCATTTACTAGATATAAGTTTAAAAGATGAAGTTACAAAATACTCCAATATACTTATATCTTTTCCAAATACTACTTGAACTACCACCATTCAAGTTATAATTAGTTTCCAAAGTTCATCACATAGACGAGACTACAAGATAATACTTGAATAGATTCAACCTTTAAAATATCATCAAAATAAAATGAAGTTATGAGATACTTCATTTGATGCAAACATTATTTTGAAAACTTGACCCTGCCAACACTCAACAATCGCCCAACCGTAGCCTTTCTATCGAAGTGCTTTGGGTAGTGTTGCAGAAATATCCAATTGGATGATGAACTCATTACGGGAGTTTACCGCGCCAGGAAGACCACTTACGATGATCAGTCGTAGTAGTACAACCCCACCATTTTCTACATGTAGAGGAGAACCTGTCGGATTTACTTGTCAACCGAACACTGAACTCCTAAGGAATGGACCGCCTTAGCGGAACTTCCAGGCCATTTGGGCCAATATAATAAGGCTGGGCCGGCGCTACTCGGCCACTTATGCCACTCCTAGTTCAGATGAAATCCATGACTCTGAAACGTAAAGCTCGTTTCCCCCTTTCCCCAAGTAGAAACTTGTTGATACGGCTCCACCAAGAAGTCGTACCTAGTTGGAAAGGAAAACTCACCGATATTTCCCAGGCGATGCCTGTTAATGGATTAACTTGTTCCAAGAATTTTACTTCCCGAATATTGGGTAAGTAATCAAAAACTCTTTTACCAAGACAGCAACCTTGTTGCGAATATAAAACACACCACCGAGCCGGATCCCCCAGGTTTTGAGCGAGTATTTAAATCCCCTTTTTAAAAGGAAGATCTTAAATATAAAAATAGTTTTGGGATCCGCTCTAACTTTTGAAAATCATTTTAAAGACTCGAAAACACTTTAAAGAGTGTTTGGAGTAAAACTGATTTAATGAAGTAAATCAGTCCCCAGAATATTTAGAAAATGTCTGAATATTATTATTTAAATAATATTCCCATAAAAAAATAATCTTTATAAAATAATTGAAGTAGAAGTATTAAAACTTATACTTGAAATGAATAGCAAATAATCAAAGATATACTTATACGAAAGTAATATCTTTATTTGAATAATCAAAAATAAGTTTGATTATCGACACCTTATTCTTTAATAAAATAAAGAATATATCTCAGCAAATAATCGGAGTCATAGATCCTCAAATGAATATTCAAATAATATTCAATAAATAAAATAAGCTGAGTCATAATACCTCGAATGAATATTATAAATAATATTCATTAAATAAAATAAAGGAGTCATACATCCTCAAATGAATATTCAAATAATATTCAATAAATAATGTAAAGGAGTCATACGCCTTCGAATAATATTTGAAATAATATTCAATAATAAAATAAAGTTAAAGTTATCGAATAAACCTTATTCGATTAATAGTTTTAAAAACTATATCCATATATATATATAAATAAATATATATATATATATATACTCGGGAACATCGACTCCCGGTTTAGAAATATGTTCACCTTTTATCCCCTATACTAAGGGTATACGCAACTACTTGCTTATTTCTAGCATAGGTATTATGCAACTATAAGCATTGAAATCAACAGATAGATAACCAGATTACGAAACAGACATGCATATATACCATATTAGCATGCTCCAATATATCGCAAAATTTGCTAATAACAATCATGCAATATCACAAGATAATGCATATACATATATTTACATCACAACAACAGTATAACGGGTAGAAAACTTGCCTGGGCGACTGGGGTTACGAATGGCTCGGGACGAGTCTGGTAACCTATAAACAACAAGTAAGTTGGAATTAAACCAAAGTCACTTGTAAATCTATACTTTAACTAACTTAGACTCTAACGCTTGTTTTGCGCTCACTGATTCGCTTAAGTCACTCGGGTACCCTCGGCTCCACCATTTTTAATAATTTAACCTTTACGAGTTTTAAAGCGATTCCTTCGCGGATGTCTTACCAACTGCTTATTACACCTTACATAAATGTTTCATACTTCAATTAGTCCTTTAAGGTCTTTAACCTATGTTTCAAAGTAAGGCGAGGGGAAAAGTATCGTTCGCGAAATGCCGTTACTCGAAACGGTTGTTTCTCCTAAACCGTGCATCGGAATCGAACGAACTACATATCAAAACGAAACTCGTAACATGAGCTATCTAAACATGGCAGTGGTCATAATCTAGCAGGGGGTCCTCGGGTCCTAATGTTATGCAGAAAACAGTCTAAAGAAAATTGGACGTTACGACGGCTATGTTTACGCGATTACCAATATTTATACCACTCCAAATTCTTTACCAATTCACTACAAACCACCCAACCATCATCAATACATCAAACACAACTTATATCAAGGCAAAGTCAGTCCATAATCTCAAGGTTTTCCAACTTATTCAACCACAAACATGATCTACTAACCATAACTTAAGATTCATTAACCATTAACCAAGATTCATATCCAAAATCACCACAAATCCAACCAAACTATCTAACATACATGGATCTTGTTATACATACATGGATATTTCTATATATACATTAATCCATCCATAAACTCATCAAAACTCAAAGTTCAAACTATAAGTTAAAGGTGAAAGTTGTTTATACCTCCTTGAAGCTTCCTAA
Organism: Apium graveolens; assembly: GCF_009905375.1. Taxonomy (NCBI): domain Eukaryota; kingdom Viridiplantae; phylum Streptophyta; class Magnoliopsida; order Apiales; family Apiaceae; genus Apium; species Apium graveolens. The sequence goes on from NW_027419454.1 coordinate 86,740, forward strand.
CACAACCCAAGAGCTTTGAATGCCTAAAAGAACCTTGATCCTTGCTTGTATAACCTTAATCTTTCATAAAAATTCAAGAAAACTAAAGTTATTTCTTGAAGGTTACTATTCACCATCTTCTTCCTTGATTTATTGGAAGAGATTGTGAAGGAATTAGGAGCTTAAACTTATAGCATATCCATATCTATATACAAGGAAGTTAGATAATTACCTTGTGATTTAACAATGCTTGGAACTTGATTTTTGAAATTCTTGCCCTTGAAAAAGATGAAAAGCCGAGAGCAAGATGATGAGAATGAAATGATTTTGTGTTTTTTGATTTGTTTGGCTTAGCTTGGTTGTTTTTTGTTTTGTTTTTGGTTAATTACCTTAATAACCTTATATTTGTGTGGTTATAAACCAACCACACCTCCTCCTTCCCTATGTCATGCTTACATCACATTGCTATGTCATCCTCCCTTCCTTGTCCTCTTCTCATTGGTTGGGTGACATCACTTCCTCTAATCCCTTTGCTTAACTTCCTAATTGTTTACCTAATGACCGCTGATCTGTTATACGGTTCGCTTAACTTTCGTTTTCGTTTATCGTTTGAAGGATCATACCCGAGATCTTATTACTTAAGTTCCCTTAACCTTTCTCATTACATTATATTCCTTTTTATGATCCTCTCTTATAATCCTTTAATTTAAATCCTTTTTATCCTGTTACCTTTTTCTCAATTCTTTCCGTATCTAGTGGATTTCCGGGAAAAATCAAAGTGTTCGGATTTGGATTCTGACGATCTTTACATACACTTATATCCCATATAAAGTACTAATAAAATCTCAGAATATCCATATCAGAACCCCTACATAGTGTGGCATGAAAAGTTTTCTCATTCAGCAAAAACACTATTCATAAGGGTTTCAAAAATTTCCAAAATTTGGGGTTATTACAGTCTCCCCTCCTTAAAAGGATTCCGTCCCGGAATCAGATAGAAAATGAATAGGGATACCTTCCTAGCATTGCACTTTCTAACTCTTAAGTAAATTTTCCCACATTGTGGTCCTACCACCAAACTCTGCCTAGTTTGATAACCCTTCTCCTAAGCACTTGTCCCTTTTCGATCTATAACCCTTTCTGGTTGCTCCATATAGGTTACGTCGGGTTGCATATCTATGCGCTCATATGCCTCTATTTATCTAGCATCTGAATTACACTTCCTTAACATTGATACGTGAAACATGTTATGAACTTGCTACATATTCGGGGTTAGGGCTAGCTCATATGCTAACTTCCCAAACGTCTTAATATATCCAAGGGTCCAACAAATTGTAGACTTAGCTTTCCTTTCCTTCCGAACCTCATCAATCCTTTCCAAGGGATACCTATATCATTACTAGGTCCCCTATTTCATACTCTTTATCCTTTCGTGTCAAATCAACATACGTATCTTGTCCATCTTGGGCTACTACCAGCCGTCCTCTGATTAGATCTATCATATCCTTGGTCCTTTGGACTACTGCGGGTCCGAGCATCTTGCACTCTACAACTTCATCCTAACATAAGGGAGATCGACATTGTCTTCCCTCAATGATCTCATAAGGCGACATCTCGATGATGACATATGATCTATTGTCGTAAGATAACTCAATCCGAATTAAGTGATCATTCCAAATTCTTTCAAGTCTATTGCACAGACTCTCATTATTTCTTTTAACATTAGAGCTTCTGCTTCTCAATACCCATTCTTTTCCAGTTCGTAATCGCTACTACCTTCCGTTCCTAATATTATACTGGTTATACTTTTGCTCGTTAGCGTTCTATAACCTTTTAATAACCACGTCAACCTTAGTATCACGAATGTGTTCCCATTCCGCATACTACCACCACTTTATTACTCCTCTTTCAGTTGCTTCTATTTTCCAAAATTTGATCAATCAAATAGAAGTAAAGGAATTTGTTGTGAGATCACTAAGATCATGAACACTTGTTATATCGCATAGTTAGTACAGAAGGTGGCCAGCCTTTAGTACTTGACAAGCAATTAAACAATAGCTGGTATCCTACTAGGCTTCTATCACACAGATAGATAGTCATTCGGCAATACCTCCCCTTTCTGGAAGGGTTGTTCTTCTCAGCTTACATGAAATGAAAAGAAGAGAAAAGAACGAACTGAAGAGAATTGTATATATGAAAAAAATATACTGCCACAAAATATCTGGCTTGGAATCTACCTCTGAACTATAGAGGATTGTCATAGGAGAACAAAACATATATGTATTTATATCAACATCAAGTATTATAGCATCGTATTTCACGTGCCTAAATATTTTCGCTATCCCGTCCATCATTCTATGGACCCATGCCCCTCCTCGAGCTTATACACAATTACCTTTGAAACTCCCTCGACATCGAAAATCGAACCTGGGATCTCATTCTAGACATCATCGTTACTAGAATTCTATGCTTGCACCGCAACCTTCCTCGTATAATAATACGACTCTCTATTGATAAGAAAGAATAATAATTCACTATGTAGATACTCTACTTAATTAGTCTATTAATGATAACTTATACACTACCACGACCCGATTAGTGGTACTCAATCTCAACACCCATTCCAATACAACTCTCACGGTTGTAATCAGCTCAATACTCGCAGAATCATTGCTGCCTTACTATGGTCCACCACTGACCTACTGTCGTCATTCATTTTCCATGAAGTCTTAATAGCTAACCATACGGAGTCCATACAGGTCGTATCTAATTCTCCTAAGGAGTTAACATAACCACCAATCACAATTCATGAAGAACACTCCAAACTCTGACGTACTTTCATGACATGAAGCAGATAAAATTGCAGAAGAGTTTCAATCAAAGCAACGATAGCAGGTTAATACCATTTTTAATCATATGCCTTAGATAGAAGACTTAACTCAAAGGTTCGTCTAGTCCTTTTTGGAAACATGGTCCTGGCTTATTCTCAAGATAGTACCTCCTAAGATAGATAGCCCGTTCATGGCGATTACACGAATTAAACCTTTGCCAACTACTATTACGGTTGGGTATTGCACAGTCATCAGAAGGAATGTCAATCTTCCAAACCATAATACAATCTGCATAGCTTTAACCATCATCATTGTATTCCTTTGGCACAAGCGCCTATAATTATCCTCTTACCTTTAAAGTGTCGGCCACCTCTTTGGCCTTTCCTGATAGTAAAATTTCCTTACAGTCAATGTCATTTTAACCACCTCCAAATAAATTTTTTCCACCTTATTTCAATCACAGCTTATGTGAAGATGTTTTCCTTAAAATCTGATGAGTAAAAAAAAAATCACCATTTTTCCATAAGTTATTGCCTCAGTCTTTAGAGGTTAATCACTGCCATGACTGACTCTCAATCATAATTAGAACATCTTTTATCTTAAGTCCTAATTGCCCTGAACAATTTCGACCATTATTGGTTCGATCCATACCTTCTCGTGGTTTAACACGTGCCTCACTTGGCATCATTATAATTACGTCATATTTCCTTTATCAACATTTCCATTCTTGAGAATTTGAATATTACCTTTCTCATTGCAAAACCTCTAAGGTTATCCTTGAATCATTACTCCTGTATTCCCTAGATACAGGGCATATCAAAATACCATTCACTATTACTAGAACCATTGTCTATATACTTCTGAAAAATTTCTCCACTGATCCTTAAAGGTTATTATTACCTTAATGCTTTCCAATTCATACTGTCAAAACTCATACTATCCCTATCAAGGGTGAAATGCCAACCTTTATGCATTCCCCTAGGATTCGTTTAAGTTACCGATGTTCTATCCTTAATTCCACCTTTAAAAAGGTACAAGCATCCTTCCATGGATAAATAAAGTCATATATCCCTGATAAGGGTATCTTATTCAATCATTCCCACCTCGATAGTCTATACCGAATTTCACAATAACATCTGTATACAACATGAGGTCAATCCACATGGCCTCCAAAAGATAAAAATGGTTATCCGCTTTTCTTTCCTGATTTGGTAATGATCACATGGATGATCTGGAAGATATTGGTCGTGTTCAACGTGAACTTCTTCTTAATAAATCCTTATTTACTTTTGTCGTTTATCTCAACAGTCATCTCAATGTTGGGATATCTTTCATACCTGGCGTCTCCCTTCCTGGGTATCAAGCCACCGGTCTTACACTTCACATTCTTGAAGGTCACTTCCTTCATCCAATTTTCCTAATTTCTTACTTCCTTGTCTCCTCAGTCTATCCACGTCTCAATATTTATCCTTCGAACTATCTCAAGGTTTCCTCAAATCCTCCCAACTTATAGGGGATAAAATATATTTATCTGTTATGCCTTCAACCATCAATTTAACTCATGGTGAATCACCCTCATCCTGAAGATTACATACTTTTCTATTTCTATTGCTACGAGTCTTTAGGGTTTCCTCATACCCAACTTCCTTATCATTCCTCAAACTCTATTGCCTTTATATTTCTTTCCACTTCAGTTTTTTTTTTCCTTTCTCTTATCATTATTTCATGAACCAACACAACTTAAGCATTGATTTCAAACATCCCGTCATTCTGGATTCGTGTCCTTAGAACGAATCTTGACAACTTTTGCAACTTAGACTCATAATTTATCATACTCGTCTGCCTTTGTTCTGGCTCTAAAGCTTTTACACTATCTCCTTATCTTTGGGAATTACTTTCCCGAAAACAATTGACTGAACTTAAATCAGTTTATTATAATCTCTTGCTCCGTGCCTTCCTTGGCCTTTCACCGGCGGGTGGCCTCTCTCTTAGGAGGGTAAGTGATAAAAACAGTCTTTTGTGATTCGTCAATCATTTAGAATCTCAAATGATTCCTATATTTCCTTTAGCCAGGCTCTTGCCTCGACTGGGTCAGCTTGTTCCTTGGAACTCTGAGAGCTTAGCGATTTAAAGGTCCTGAAAGAATTTCCCACCGCACTGTCTCCTCAGGGTGGTGGTTGGGGATAATAGTCTAAGTTCTCTTTAGACAGGTCCATGAATTTCCGTATAGGAGTACCGTCTCGGGTCTCCTTATCTCGCTCGACTTTTTGTTTCCTTAGTATGAAATATTTCATCCTACTCCCCATAATTGGGGTCATCTTTTAATTTAAAATCCTCATTTTCCACTCCATTATGTCATGGGTTCCTTCTATCTTGATGGCGACCTCCCTGACTATCACGTTCAGGGTTTGCTCTAAATCTTATTCCTCAAACTAGCTTTCATCTAAGATCTCATCTTTAAGCTCTTGAACATTTGGAACCCAAATTCTGTAGGAATACCTCATTATTCCCTTCTCATCTTTCTCGGTATTAACCTCTTATCTATTTGTTGGCTCTCTGCCTTCATTCATAACTTTTTCTGGCACAATATGATCTTTTCCAATAATTCGGGCTGTATTGCTATCTCAAACAGCTTTTCGGTACCGGCTCCGGTTACCTTCACTACTATTTCCATTTTCTCAAAATCTCTTATAAACTCTCCAAAAGACATTATCATCTTGAGTCTCTCCTTTTTACTAAGGGCATCAGCCACCATATTGGCTTTCCCCGAATGATAAAGAATCTCCCAATCATAATTCTTGATTAGCTCTAACCGCCTCCTCTGGCGTATGTTGAGCTCTTTCTACGTAAGAATGTACTAGAGCACTTATGGCTTAGGTAATTCTCGCACTTCTCTCCATACAAGTAGTGCCTCCAATCTTTAGGGTAAAACTATTGCGACGAGCCTAAGCTCATGGGCGGGGGATAACGAATTTCATATTACCTTAATTGTCTTGACGCAGACGCGATTATCTTGCTGTGCTAAGAAGCACCCTAATTCCTTATGCGAAGCGTCACTTATGAATCACAAAATCTCCTTTTTCCATCCGGCAATGCCAGCATAGGGGCCATCACCAACCTCTGCTTCAGTTCTTGAAAGCTGTTCTCGCATTTCTTTGTCCATTCGAACTTCTCAGTCTTACGAGTAAGCCGCGTTAAAGGGGGCTACTATGTTTACAAACTTGAACGAACCTCCGGTAGTGATCGACCAATCCTACCTCTGGTAGTTGACCTAACCATGGTCATCAATTCATCAGTGGTCCTTTATCCATTCTTGTCAGGATCCTCCATGGGATCCTCCTCAGCAACTATCCCTTCTAGGACAACATCCTTAATATCAACATCATCCGTCCTGCGTTAGGGACGCTCTATCGGATCCACAATCCGATCTCCAATTAGTAATAAAACATCATCGCGCTGTTGCTCCTCAACCTCAGGGTTCGGAGTCCCGCTACCATATACGATAATGAACTACGCTCCTATCACGATATTTATAAGGGTTCCCATAAGGGTTTTAACTGTCAGTACTACGTTAGGTAGCCCGACTATGAACTTGGCAAGAGTTCTTATTATCTTAGTTAACTTATTATCTTAACGTCCCATCATCTCTGAGGTTTATAACGCTAGCTCTGATACCATTTCTGTAACACCCCCAGATCCGGGGTCGGGGATCCGGGTCGTCACGGTCTTTCATTCCACAATACCACTTCACTTACTTAATAAAAATAACCTTATGTTGTGACCCCACACTAACACACACCACAACCCGTTATAGTCTCAGAGATGAAATTGAAATAAGTACAAGTCTTGGAACCCACAATTTAAAAGTTATTACAACCCAAAATGATTACTTGATAAATTTACAGTTGATTGCCATTATCTGCCACAAGTTATAATTATACATAATTGATTCTCAAAAGTAGATAGTATGATATACAATAGATCTACCTCTGCAGCTATAGCAGCTATAACATCATCGGGAAGACGCAGGACGCTTCCCACGCGCTTGCGCTGGGTCTGCTGGAGTCTGGCCATCTTTCCTAACTGTTGTTGTGTGATGAAGAAATAAAGCAAGGGTGAGCAGCAAGCCCACCAAAATAATATGTATAATGATTTACAATATATGAGCCTACTCATAATACTCATGAAAGTCTTGTCAAAAGAAATGAACCAAGTTTGATATCTTAATGCGATGAAGTCGCAAAATATTCAGTATATATACATATATACTTTTCAAAATATTGGAAGTCCTCTTCCATGCATAATATACACAAAGTCCCAGTGTATAACTGTATAAAAATATCGTTGCAAGGGTGATCTCATATATCTAACCTTGTCTCAACGTTTTTCTGAAAATCTTTGTCATGCATAAGATAATCATTTACTAGATATAAGTTTAAAAGATGAAGTTACAAAATACTCCAATATACTTATATCTTTTCCAAATACTACTTGAACTACCACCCATTCAAGTTATAATTAGTTTCCAAAGTTCATCACATAGACGAGACTACAAGATATACTTGAATAGATTCAACCTTTAAAATATCATCAAAATAAAATGAAGTTATGAGATACTTCATTTGATGCAAACATTATTTTGAAAACTTGACCCTGCCAACACTCAACAATCGCCCAACCGTAGCCTTTCTATCGAAGTGCTTTGGTAGTGTTGCAGAAATATCCAATTGGATGATGAACTCATTACGGGAGTTTACCGCGCCAGGAAGACCACTTACGATGATCAGTCGTAGTAGTACAACCCACCATTTTCTACATGTAGAGGAGAACCTGTCGGATTTACTTGTCAACCGAACACTGAACTCCTAAGGAATGGACCGCCTTAGCGGAACTTCCAGGCCATTTGGGCCCAATATAATAAGGCTGGGCCGGCGCTACCTCGGCCACTTATGCCACTCCTAGTTCAGATGAAATCCATGACTCTGAAACGTAAAGCTCGTTTCCCCCTTTCCCCAAGTAGAAACTTGTTGATACGGCTCCACCAAGAAGTCGTACCTAGTTGGAAAGGAAAACTCACGATATTTCCCAGGCGATGCCTGTTAATGGATTAACTTGTTCCAAGAATTTACTTCCCGATATTGGGTAAGTAATCAAAAACTCTTTACCAAGACAGCAACCTTGTTGCGAATATAAAACACACCACCGAGCCGGATCCCCCAGGTTTTGAGCGAGTATTTAAATCCCCTTTTTAAAAGGAAGATCTTAAATATAAAAATAGTTTTGGGATCCGCTCTAACTTTTGAAAATCATTTTAAAGACTCGAAAACACTTTAAAGAGTGTTTGGAGTAAAACTGATTTAATGAAGTAAATCAGTCCCCAGAATATTTAGAAAATGTCTGAATATTATTATTTAAATAATATTCCCATAAAAAAATAATCTTTATAAAATAATTGAAGTAGAAGTATTAAAACTATACTTGAAATGAATAGCAAATAATCAAAGATATACTTATACGAAAGTAATATCTTTATTTGAATAATCAAAAATAAGTTTGATTATCGACACCTTATTCTTTAATAAAATAAAGAATATATCTCAAGCAAATAATCGGAGTCATAGATCCTCAAATGAATATTCAAATAATATTCAATAAATAAAATAAGCTGAGTCATATACCTCGAATGAATATATAAATAATATTCATTAAATAAAATAAAGGAGTCATACATCCTCAATGAATATTCAAATAATATTCATAAATAATGTAAAGGAGTCATACCGCCTTCGAATAATATTGAAATAATATTCAATATAAAATAAAGTTAAAGTTATCGAATAAACCTTATTCGATTAATAGTTTTAAAACTATATCCATATATATATATAAATAAATATATATATAATATATATATACTCGGGAACATCGACTCCCGGTTTAGAAATATGTTCACCTTTTATCCCCTATACTAAGGGTATACGCAACTACTTGCTTATTTCTAGCATAGGTATTATGCAACTATAAGCATTGAAATCAACAGATAGATAACCAGATTACGAAACAGACATGCATATATACCATATTAGCATTCTCCATATATCGCAAATTTGCTAATAACAATCATGCAATATCACAAGATAATGCATATACATATATTTACATCACAACAACAGTATAACGGGTAGAAAACTTGCCTGGTGCGACTGGGGTTACGAATGGCTCGGGACGAGTCTGGTAACCTATAAACAACAAGTAAGTTGGAATTAAACCAAAGTCACTTGTAAATCTATACTTTAACTAACTTAGACTCTAACGCTTGTTTTGCGCTCACTGATTCGCTTAAGTCACTCGGGTACCCTTGGCTCCACCATTTTAATAATTTAACCTTTACGAGTTTTAAAGCGATTCCTTCGCGGATGTCTTACCAACTGCTTATTACACCTTACATAAATGTTTCATACTTCAATTAGTCCTTTAAGGTCTTTAACCTATGTTTCAAAGTAAGGCGAGGGGAAAAGTATCGTTCGCGAAATGCCGTTACTTGAAACGGTCGTTTCTCCTAAACCGTGCATCGGAATCGAACGAACTACATATCAAAAACGAAGCTCGTAACATGAGCTATCTAAACATGGCAGTGGTCATAATCTAGCAGGGGGTCCTCGGGTCCTAATGTTATGCACAAAACAGTCTAAAGAAAATCGGACGTTACGACGGCTATTGTTTACGCGATTACCAATATTTATACCACTCCAAATTCTTTACCAATTCACTACAAACCACCCCAACCATCATCAATACATCAAACACACTTATATCAAGGCAAAGTCAGTCCATAATCTCAAGGTTTCCAACTTATTCAACCACAAACATGATCTACTAACCATAACTTAAGATTCATTAACCATTAACCAAGATTCATATCCAAAATCACCACAAAATCCAACCAAACTATCTAACATACATGGATCTTGTTATACATACATGGATATTTCTATATATACATTAATCCATCCATAAACTCATCAAAACTCAAAGTTCAAACTATAAGTTAAAGGTGAAAGTTGTTTATACCTCCTTGAAGCTTCCTAACACAACCCAAGAGCTTTGAATGCCTAAAAGAACCTTGATCCTTGCTTGTATAACCTTAATCTTTCATAAAAATTCAAGAAAACTAAAGTTATTTCTTGAAGGTTACTATTCACCATCTTCTTCCTTGATTTATTGGAAGAGATTGTGAAGGAATTAGGAGCTTAAACTTATAGCATATCCATATCTATGTACAAGAAAGCTTAGATAATTACCTTGTGATTTAACAATGCTTGGAACTTGATTTTTGAATTCTTGCCCTTGAAAAAGATGAAAAGCCGAGAGCAAGATGATGAGAATGAAATGATTTTGTGTTTTTTGATTTGTTTGGCTTAGCTTGGTTGTTTTTTGTTTTGTTTTTGGTTAATTACCTTAATAACCTTATATTTGTGTGGTTATAACCAACCACACCTCCTCCTTCCCTATGTCATGCTTACATCACATTGCTATGTCATCCTCCCTTCCTTGTCCTCTTCTCATTGGTTGGGTGACATCACTTCCTCTAATCCCTTTGCTTAACTTCCTAATTGTTTGCCTAATGACCGCTGATCTGTTATACGGTTCGCTTAACTTTCGTTTTCGTTTATCGTTTGAAGGATCATACCCGGGATCTTATTACTTAAGTTCCCTTAACCTTCTCATTACATTATATTCCTTTTTATGATCCTCTCTTATAATCCTTTAATTTAAATCCTTTTTATCCTGTTACCTTTTTCTCAATTCTTTCCGTATCTAGTGGATTTCCGGGAAAAATCAAAGTGTTCGGATTTGGATTCTGACGATCTTTACATACACTTATATCCCATATAAAGTACTAATAAAATCTCAGAATATCCATATCAGAACCCCTACATAGTGTGGCATGAAAAGTTTTCTCATTCAGCAAAAACACTATTCATAAGGGTTTCAAAAATTTCCAAAAATTGGGGTTATTACAATCATCTAGGAGGTTCATTAGATTGTGCTCGTCGTGATAATGAACTGTTAAGTCAGCAGATCAAAGACCTTGAGAAAGAGGTCAATGAATTAAAACTTGTGCACATTAATCAAGACAAGTTAAAAGAACAAGTATCTTTTCTAGAGAATAGAGTTGACTGTTATAGACAACTCGAAACTATTCTCAAAGACAAGATCACCGGTCTTGAGACTAAGGTTAGTGCCTACTTCAATTCTTGTTCGAAGGCTAAAGAGTTCTACAGTAAGCAAGCTGTTAATCAAACATCTGGAATAGGTTATGATTACAATGCTGCTATTGGAGAATTAGGCATAAACTCCCATCCTCATGTATGTGCTAAAGGGAGGGAAGTACCATATGTGCTTAAGGGTGTTGATGAACCCCTCTATAAAGCATCAATTGCTGAACCATTTGATGCGACCTCTTCTATCATTCAAGAAGAAATACGTGCTGAAGATCATGCTAATGAGAAGGTTGTTTCCGAGTCAAGTGTGTCGAAAGTTCCAGTCAAAGTTATGAAAGTAACTGAGACTAACTCAGACATACATGAGTTGGATAACAAAAATGCCATGTCTACCATGCATATATTGCCTGCTATTAATCACTCTCATAAAGCATGTAGTGTTTCTAATTGTATGTCTTGTGCTTTCAATATGATGTATGCTTATTTTAATGGTAAGCATGTTTCTAATGATAAGACTACTCCTCGTCAGCATGTGAATAACAAGAAGCATGATAGGTCTAAGACTGCTAGTCCTTCTAAGGCTAGAAAGGAGACATTTGTGCCTAAGCTTAAACAGAAATTTGTTAAGGCTGTTTACAAGGTCAAATGTTCAGTCATTGAGAAAGTTGAGACCATTAAAATTAAAAATGTTGTTTTGCCTGACAAAGGACAGTTCTACAAGTATGCCGGGCCCAACCAAGTTTGGGTTCCGAAGAAGGTTTAATCCATTTGTAATGCAGGGCATTAAACAGGTGTAGCCGGTAGTGTGGATTCTTGACAAGTGGATCGTCAAGACATATGACCGGAGATAGAGCCCTGCTATCAAATGTGGATTGAGAAAGCTGACCCACTAATTACCTTTGGAGATAACAGCAAAGGTTTATCTGAGTGATATGGCTATTTGTAAGCTGGATATGTTATCAGTGAAATTTTGTATATTGTGCTAGGTTATTATCAGGAAGCAGTATCTAACATATAGCACCAGTGACGAGACTTGAGAATATTACGACATATCAGGAACCTGATGCACATTACACTTGGAATTGGACTCTAGTAAGATGTGTACAAGTGTACTCCTGGTTGGTGAGTCAAAAGAGGAAGTCAATGCACCTCAGTTCATGGACTTTGCAGTTGCAGATCTATTGGACTATGCAATCTCTTCTTCACAATCTCAATTCAGGTTGGTATGAACTAGTGTACTGCTCAAGCAATCGTCATATTTATAACTCTTTAATCACTAGGCACAATCATATTGTTTTATATGTGCAGTGATATATTGATAATGCTATCATTGAACTCAAACTTCTTTATACATTAGTGATTTCTTATTTCATGTAAAATCTTTTGAAATCACTATTGTACATCATTTTCTCTCTATTACCATATGTTCTGTGATACAGGTTCAGTCTCCAATGACCTTCTTTCATTGGCGGTCATGAGGTTGAAAACCCACAACATCTATCCCAGACTGTAAAGACAAACACAAAAACAAAACTAACCAACACTCTCTTACCACTAAATGTAGTATGAATGAGCGTGAGGGAGATAGTGCCTTAGTGCACCACATAAGGAAGGTTCTGTAGTCAACCCAGTAGCTCTGTCTCCTACATAGATGAGTAGTATTTAAACCAAGACAACTGCTAGCCCCCATACATCTTCTCAAAAAGATGTAATGGCTGAAAAGGCACAAAAACAGTTACTAGATTCATTCTCTCAACAGGGTGCGTCTATTGAAATTTGCCTGTCAGCCAAGGTATCCGATGTAGTATCACCACTTCAAACATAAACAATTCTTGATGCATAAGGAGAGGTTACAAACACAAAGGATGAGTTGACGGAAACAAGAGTTTCGACCATTTTAAGGTCAGATTCGATTGTTCAAGGTTCGTTAATGGACCAATTGCCTTTACAGGTGTTAGGAGAGGATACTGATCCAAAAGCCATATGTCAGTGGTCATTGTCTACCTCCCCAGGCTTAAATCCCCTGGATGCATCTGCGGATAGTGGATCTGACATAGGTGCAGATCGGCAACTTGTTGACAATGATTCAGATATTACCTGATGAGTCACAAGGAAATGTCTTCACAGACATTAGAAGGGAACCTTGATCTTTATGCTAAATTCTTTGGATCATTGTTTACCTTCCCAGAATTCAAATCTGGAACCCTAAAAGGGAAACTAGCAACTTGTAGATTATGACTCAGATTCATCTGACGAGTTTAACAAGGATGGGGACTTGCGAACTCCCATTGCACCACCTGTGACCTCCTTAAGGATGGCTAAGGTGATTTTCCTTGCAGGTACAGCTGAATGTTGGAGCTATGAGAGGAGTGATACACTTGTGAGAATGAGTGTAAACACGAGTAGAGAGAAGAGTGAAACACATGTGAGGTACACTAAACAGAATCACACACTCACAGTGAGGAAGAAAGAGAAACTACTTGTTATTTCTTTTCCAACCAAGTGAAATATGAGAACTCCTTCAGATGACGGCATACATTCCTTCTTTAAGGGGGAGATAAAAGCTTAAGTAATAGTTTGGAGGATTCCTCAACTAAGGGGGAGAAATAGCAGGGAGTAAGAAAAAGATCCTACATGTACACTACACCACACCATTGTTGTTTGTAACTACGGATCCTATTGTATGGGAGAGGTGGTAAACACAAGGTGATTTTCTAGTAAGGGAAGAAGCTGTTAGGGGAGTACCATTGGTTTTTATCTGCGGATCCTATTGTACGGGAGAGGTGGTAAATGAAGGTGATCTTCTTTAATTAGTTGATTCTCATAGGGGGAGAAGCAAGAGTGATATGGGCTTCTCAACAGGAAATGTGGTTGTACAAATGAAGATGGAACTACTTGAAGATATGTTCAGTCTAGAGGAACATCTACTTGGAATCTGGAAAATGTTAAATGTCTTCCAGAAACTTTTCTACTATTTACTTTGCATTTCAGTTTATATCTTTTTCTTATTTGTTAGTTGAGTTATCCTCTAGGTATTTGTGTGTTATTGTCTAACAAACAAATAGGGGGAGATTGTAAGTCATATGTCGTAGGCCTATTTGTATATTCGAGGATTCAACTCAACTCAAATAAGAATGTAAAAAGTAAATAGTGGATCTACCGTCAGAGAGATCTCGCAAAGTAACATCTGTCAGAGGATTCAGAAACAAGGTTCATCTACAGATTTGAGGAGTTAATTCACTGGAAGAAGCTTAAGGAATTGATCAAGCCTCAGTGATACAAATCAAGATTGTGGATTTAATCAAGTGACAGAGATCTCGTCAGAGTATCATTAATTACAAGGATTTAATCTGAAGAAAATCAGAGTATCAAAGTCAAGACATGAAGAAACGTCACGGAAGTTAGTCACTCATGAACCAGACAGTACATCGAGTGTCAACATTGAAGTGGTGGAATTGATTCATATATTTCAGTGATTTTCAGAACATATACAGAAGAATGGATGCTGCTCAAGATTAGTATTAATTCTCTATTAATTAATTAAATCATATAATTTAATTAAGAAAATAAAGTATATCTGCAAAGATTAATTTATTTAATTAACTGAATTAATTGATTAATTAATTCTGAATTAATATTAAGAATTTTCAGAATTTAAATTGGTTTAAAAATCTGTTTTAATTCAACAAGACAACTGATTGTATTAGTATGACAATCGGTATGACAATCAATAGTCATACCGAAAGTCATGCTAATTCAAAAGGATTGTCTTACCAGAATTATTATAGGATTTAAATCTATTTATTTTCAGCAAAAACAATTTGTTTGAACTACTATGACAACCGGTATGACAATTGATTGTCCTACCGAAAGTCTTGCTAGTTCTAAAAGATAGTCCTACCGAAAGTCTTGCTGAGCCAAAGAGATTGTTATGCCAGTTCATTTTCATTCGGTTGGTTGATAAAAGAAGCAGAAGCTGAACATTAATTTTAATCATCCAGAACACAGAAGTCAAGAACAAAGCAGAAAAGAAAAACAAGCAGAAATATTTCATCTTTTCATCTGCATACTTCAAGATTAAATTTCTAGCTTGTAAAGTTAAATCCAATCAACTAGAAATCAGTCTCTTGTTCTTGTGTAACAATCTAGCGGATCAAAATCCCTAGAACTTAATCTCAAATCGCATTTAGCATTTGATTCTAATTATTGCAAAAATAGAAAAAGTTCATGTCGAATTTATTCTAAATTTGTAATAATTTATTTGAGATTAATTTCTTATAATTGATACAGTTGTTGTAACACCTTTCAAGTTTAATAATATTTTATTTAACTTGAATTTTGTTTCACATTTTTTATTCCGCATTTAATTCGATTATTTGGTACTGTTTGTATTCAACCCCCCTTCTACAAACACATTGGGACCTAACACAAAGAATGTAACCCCTCCTAAAGCTAGGAAAGTGGCACCTGTCACCAAGCCCAAGAGAAAGTCTGTTGGTGCTTCTGAAAGTGACAAGGAAACAGTCAATGATAAAGCAAAAACTGTTAAGCCTGTCAATTCTGTTAAGAGAAATGTTATATATTCAAATGCTTCTAAGTCTTCTGGACCCAACTTAGTTTGGGTACCAAAGAAAACTTAATCATCTTTGTTTTCAGGGCATAAAGCAGAAGAAGGTCTTATGGATTATGGACAGTGGATGTTCAAGGCATATGACTGGAGATAGAGCCCTGGTATCAATGGTGATTGAGAAAGCTGGCCCAGTGGTTACTTTTGGAGATGACAGCAAAGGTTATACTACGGGATATGGCTGTTTGGAAATTGGCAATGTCATCATTGAAGAAATCTCTCTGGTTGAAGGCCTTATGCATAATCTCCTCAGTATCAATCAGTTCTGTGATAACGGATGCGAAGTTTTGTTCAAAAAGGAGAAGTGTTTGATCTCTAATCAGAAGAATGAGAAGCTAACTCTCAATAGAGACAGAAAGGGTGATTTGTTCGTAGCTGACTGGAATTCTGCAGATGGTCAAGTAATGTGCTTCTACAATAAAGCCTCTCCAGATGAAAGTTGGTTATGGCATAAGAAGCTCTCCCACTTAAACTTCAAGACCATGAATTCTTTGGTTAATAGGGAATTGGTGTGAGGATTGCCCGAGATGGAATTCTGTCCTGATGGACTTTATGAAGCATATGAGAAGGGAAAGTCAAAGAGGGCATCACACAAGAAGAAGACAATGATTGACATCACTGAACCACTATAACTCCTTCACATGGATTTGTTTGGTCCTGTCAACGTCATGTCTATGTCAAGAAAGAAATATGGCTTAGTAATTGTTGATGACTATTCCAGATACACGTGGGTGTTATTCTTACATTCAAAGGATGAAGCACCTGATATGATTATTGATCACATCAACAAGATTGAGTTAGAAGCTGGAGTGCCTGTGCGAACAATCAGATCAGACAATGGAACAGAATTCAGAAATGCAAAGCTGAATGATTTCTGTGTCGAGAAGGGAATCTCAAGACAGTTTTCAGCACCAAGGACTCCACAACAAAATGGAGTGGTTGAAAGGAAAAATCGAACATTGGTTGAAGCTGCAAGGACTATGCTTAATGAAGCCAATCTTCCTACCTTATTTTGGGCTGAAGCAGTTAACACTGCATGCTACACTCAAAACAAAACGCTGATTAACAAGATGTACGAGAAGATCCCTTACGAGTTAATGGCCAACAAGAAACCATCAGTGAAATACTTTTACGTGTTTGGAGGAAAGTGTTTTGTGCTTAAGGACGATGAGCATCTTGGCAAGTTTGATGCTAAAGCTGAAGAAGGTATCTTTCTGGGCTATTCTCTGAAGTCAAAGGCTTACAGGGTGTATGTGATTAGTGATCAAAAGGTTATGGAAAGCCTTAATGTAACATTTGATGATGCCAAGCTCCCAAGTATACAAAAGGAAGATGATAGTGATAATCTTGATGTTAAAGATCTTTCTGATGGAGAAGATGAGCCTGAAGATGTTCCAGACAATAATGACAATGGCAATGATCCTAATGATCATAATTCTGATGCAGATACTGAAGGTAATGGCCATGAGACAAGTCACACTATCTCAGGGACTAGTCCTCAAGCTTCAGATTCTGTAGATCAAGCTAGCAACAACTCAGGGGGAGCAAAACAAGGAGAAGAACAAGGATCCAGTAGTCATACTCAACACAATTCTGGAAATGTTAAGTCATCAAGGGCTAGTCTACCAAGACACAGAGTATGGAGTAAAGATCATCCTCGGAACTTGATACTTAGTGATCCAAATACAGGAGTTAAGACTAGAAGAGCTATAACAAATGAATATTTCTGTTCTGGGTTTCTATCTCAAATGGAGCCAAAGAAAGTAGATGAAGCTCTTGGAGATCCTGATTGGGTGATTGCTATACAAGAGGAACTCAATCAGTTCGAAAGCCAGAAAGTGTGGAAGCTTTTACCAAGACCTAAAGAGAAATCAATAATTGGCACAAAATGGGTTTTCAAAAATAAGCTTGATGAAGATGGAATTGTAACAAGGAACAAGGCGAGACTGGTTGCTAAGGGATATTATCAAGAAGAAGGAATTGACTATGATGAAACCTTTGCACCAGTTGCTAGACTTGAAACCATCAGGATGTTTTTAGCATTTGCAACACATTCAAACTTCAAGGTATATTAGATTGATTTGAAAAGTGCTTTCTTGAATGGTGAGCTTAAAGAAGATGTCTATGTGGAGTAACCCCTTGGTTTCATAGATCCCGAGTTTGAAGATTTTGTCTATTTTCTCTTCAAGGCTCTCTATGGTCTAAAACAAGCGCCGATAACATGGTATGACACTCTATCAGAATTTCTTCTTGAAAATGGTTTCACTAGAGGTGTCATAGATAAGACTCTGTTTCATAAGAATCATAAAGATGATACCATATTTATGCAAGTCTATGTTAATGACATTATATTTGGGTCTATGAATGATACACTTTGTGCAAGGTTTGTTAAGTTTATGCAGAGCTGGTATGAGATGAGTATGATGGGTGAGTTGAGCTACTTCCTTAGACTACAAGTGAGTCAGAAATCAGATGGTATCTTCATTTGTCAAATGAAGTACATCAGAGATCTTCTGAAGAAATATTAGTTGGAAGATTCAACACCTGCTAAGACTCCGATGGAAACTGCCATAAAACTTGATCAAGACACGTCTGGTAAGATGGTGGACATCACTCATTAGTGAGCATGATTTGATCATTACTCTACCTGACTGCAAGTAATCCAGATATCATGTTTGTAACATGCTTGTGTGCACGATTCCAGGCTGATCCAAAAGAATCTCATCTGATAATTGTCAAAAGAATTTTCAGATATCTGAAGGGTACACCTAATCTAGGTATCTGGTATCCTAAAGATACGGCTTTGATCTCATCGGCTACACATATTATGATTACGCTGGTTGTAAGATTGATCGGAAGAGTACTTCAGGAAGCTATCAGTTTCTTGGGAGAAGATTGGTTTCTTGGTTTAGTAAGAAGCAGCATTTAGTTTCTACATCTAATGTTGAAGCTGAATACATTGCTGCTGGTAACTGTTGTTCTCAATTTCTTTGGATGAGAAACCAACTGCGAGACTATGGACTTGATTTGAAGAATATTCCTATCTACTGTGACAACACAAGTGCCATAGCAATCTCAAACAATCCTGTTCAGCACTCAAGGACCAAATATATTGATATAAGGTATCATTTCATTCGAGAGCATATAACGAATGAGATTGTGGAACTTCATTATGTTCCCACAATGGATCAAATTGCAGACATTTTCACAAAGCCACTTGATGAAGTTACCTTCAATAAGTTGGTTAGTGAACTTGGCATGTTGAATTTGTCCAATTAATTGGAAATCAACAAATGTAATTTGGTGCGGGTAAACTTTACTACCACAATGATGATGCTTTGAGGGAAAAGTAAGTTTACATATCTATTCATTATATATATCCATGTTTGTAAACTTGTTTTGAAGTTAACTGATTACCATGCGTTACATGTTATATGCTAGTGGTATGTAAGTTAGAGTTTTTGATGCAATATATGAGTTGTTTCAATGTTTACATGCTATATGTTTTCTCTGATGCAAATACTCATGATATTGATATTTATTTTAGCACACACACACACATCTCATTTTTATTTTCACTTTGATCTAAGACCCTGTAATCTCATTTGTGATCTTATCATAATTCTGATTTATAAGTTCAGATCCTATTTTAGATCCTGTATAACTAATTTGAGTAATCTGATTATGTCTTGTGTGATTATATCATGTGTGATTATATCATGTTTTTGAGTGATTCTGTATAATTGTTGAGTTTCAGACCCTAGGCAAATCTGATAACAGATTCTTTGATCAATTTGACTCTTTGTTTATGCTAGAATAACTCTGTCTATTTTGTGCTAAAATAAATATGCATTATAACTAGTAATGGTTGTGATATGATTATATTAGGAGTATATTTTTACCTGGTTTAGTCTTGTGTTGACTAATCAATTGGTGCAGACTTGTTGGATATACTCTTGGCATAATTAATGGCTTGTTCGACTTATATGTTGATTTATGTGTAACTCTGATGATCTTGCTATGCTTATACTATGTTCTAGATATTAAATCTTGATATATTTCTTATACTCTGATTACCTTATACAAGTCGTATAAGTTTAGAACAATGTTCACTCTCTTTCCTATATAGTATTGATCTGTATTGGACTAACTTTGAACTGTTTTGAGTTAATGAGATTTGTTTGAGTAGCATTGTCAAAAGAATCAGAAAGCATGATCATCTGAGACATCCTTCATGAATCCATATTATGGTAAGTAAAGGTAAAAGATCTATGGTTCTGAAATTACTTTGTTCTTGATCATCAAGTTCTCTGATATTGTACTTCAATCTTCAACACCCTCAGTGGTTTTAGGAACTGACTAAGAGCCTATCAAACCTCATAGGTTCTAACCCAAGTCATTAGTACCAAACACTTCTCAAACAGTATTCAATTACCTTACTATGATATATCCCGCATATTTTGCTCTGATTTACTCACTTTTCTTGAGATATCAACTTAGTGATCAGACATAATTACCACTTGGTATTGGAGTTGTGTTGAGAATGAGGAAGATAGTTCCAAGAAGCACCACATAAGGAAGGAAAGGTCAACCCTATAGCTTTGTCTCTCACAAAAAAGTGGAGTATCTATAACCTGAGACATCTGTAAGCCACTCTGTATTCTCTAAAAAGGATATGGAGCTGAAAAAGGCATATAAACAGTTACTAGGTGCATTCTATCAACAGAATGTTATCTATTGAAAATTTGCCTATCATCCAGGGCATCTGTATAAGAGTCACTACCCTTTGATTAAAATGTTTCCAATGTACATGTGAGATTCAAACATACAAGGAAGGTATTGACGCAGCAATCACTGTCAAACCATATCAAGGTCAATGACAATAGGTTGAAATCCCGGATCATGTTCTAATCTTTATCTCTAATCTTTAATAAGAACATATGATCCTGGTTGGTTACTTTGATAAGTCCTCACATACTCTAGAAGAAATATTTAATCCCTTGTGGCATATCATTGATCATTGGTTATCTTCCCAGAATTCAAATCTGGAACTGATTTTGATTTAGTCAAAACAACAACTTGTAAATAAGGACTCAAATATCAACTGACGAATTTATAAGGTATACTTCTTCATGGAAGTTGAGGGATATCAGGAAGTCTGCCACTTAAAAGAATCCTAATTTTCCCTATCAGAAGGAACATTTCTGAATCTCTTGACTGAAAGTTTCCATCCTTGAAGGTGGAAGGCAACTTTTCTATGAAAAGGATTTTCTCGCAGGTACACTTGGATGTTTAGAGTTTTGAGTGAGTGACACACTGTGAGACTGAGTGACAAACACTTGAGTGTAGAGTGGAGTGAAACACAATGTGAGATCACTAAACAAAAATCACACTTGCATTGCGAGGAATGGTTACCAGATAATCTCTTCACTTGGCTGGTTAGTCCTAAGGTTTTACTCTGAATACATTTTGAAGGATTACTTAACTAAGGGGGAAAGATTATAAAAAGATTATTGAAGACATTGAGATTATAAACTGATAGGCTTTCTATAACTAAGAAGAAGGATTTCTAACTTTATTGTACTAAGGAAGGGGTTCTTCATCTTAGGGGGAGAGATTATTGGGTTTTGGTTCTGGATTCTAAAATGTGTCTATGTGCTTTATGGGAAGATCTGAAGATGATTGAAGACAGTATTTGGAAGACGTATCTATCTGCAACTTTACATAAGGGAGAGAAGAATCTGTTCTCTGCTGAAGCTGAATGCGTATAGAAGATGCAGTAGATATAAGATAATATTATTTCCAAGTCCAGGATTGAAAGTTGAAAGCTGATTGAAGATTGTTGGATAAAGTTAGTTGAGTTATCCTCCAAACTGTTGCTTCTCCATTATTATTTGACTGTCAGGTGTAACAGTCAAATAAGGGGAGATTGTTGAGCAAGATTGAAGCTGTATGTATAACTCAACAATACTAGTTTGGATATCTCAACATAGAACAAGGACTTTGAAATAATCTATGTCTTGCTGGAATCAGAACATATTGTTTATTGGGTATATGCACAAAAGGTTCTGTTAGATGCAGTGAAGAATACATCAACAGTGATCCGTATGAAGTTCATTAATATGTTTAGGCATCGTAGGAATAAGGTTGGAGTCATTCGAAGCAGCTATCAGGATTAGTGTGAAGACCTCAAGGATTCCCCGTGAAGTTGTTTGTATTTGGTAGAAGACTTAACAGTGATTTGCACGGGTATAATACGAAGGCCTGAGAGCGGAACTAGTCATCTGTGAACCAGACCCTTGCACGAGACGTCAGTGATCCGTGAAAGGAAACGGAGTATTATTTTTAGAAACACTGTTAAGTGGGTTTTGTACTCAAGGAGACTAGAAATATTTATAGGTACAAATTTCCGGAGATTAGAAGGCCTGCAGATACAGAGGAGTATAACCCGAGAATTTACTAGATTTATTTTTAAATCAATGACTGAATTTTTATTAAATGAATAAATGAAAATCATCTCATTTATTTATTTAATTTTAGATCACAATTTGATTTTAAAATAAAAAAATTAATAACTGAATTTTTATCAAATGAATAAATTAATCTCAAAAGATTTATTTATTTGATTTGATATCAATATTTAATTTTGGTAAATTAAAATTAATGTTTGAATTTTATTTAAATAATTAAATTCACAGTTTATTTATTTATTTATTTTAATATCAAATATTTATTTTAATTGCCAGCCAGGTGGATTTAACAAAGAAAATAAAAACAGCTGCAAAGAAATAAAAGGGGTACAAATTGCAAAGTAAACAAAACAAAGTAAACAAAATCAAAAGCTGTACATCTCAAAAACAGGAGTATTGCATGTACTATTTTATTGATAAAAAGAGAAGGAACAAATGAATTGAGGTAAACAAAACTCACAGAATAGCAGGTAAAAAGATAGCTGAATTCTGTTTTTCCCAGGCGCAACACGCGCGCGTGACAAGCACGCAGTCCTTCCCCTTCCATTCTTTCCTTTGCGTGCAACACACTCCATCTCCAAGGCATAGAAAGAAGTCTCCAAGGCAAAAGACGGCGCACTGAATTACAGTTAGTCACCACAGACACTCTCTCTTGGTCGCCACAGGAACTCGAGTGCATGCTGTAAATAGAGGTCTCCATACAAAAATTATTCTAAGGCAATTCTACTACTCTGGTCGCCATAGAATTAAAAATGCAAGATGGCACATTAAAATAAATGGACATAAGGCCTCAACGTATCATGTTCTATCTCCTCAACAATCTACCACATATATAATCAAATTTACAGCAGATTAAAAACACTTCTCAACAAAAACTCTATCGAAGCTCTGTAGAATTTTTTTCTTGGAAAGTTGGGTGATTTCATTTATTGAAATTAAGGAGAGAAGTGTTGCCCAATTTGTTTCACACCAATTAAAGCCTTACAAACTTGTAACACTCATATTTAAAGCTCTCTTGATTGTATTTAATATCTTTTGATAGAAGCTTTAAATTCTTAGAGTGATAGATAAAACACTAGATTGATAGCTATTATTTTGGTTCTCTCTATATTTGTTTCTTCGAATTATTTATATTCAGAGTTATAAGCAAACCTTTACGGTTTAATTTCTTAATAATAAGAATTATTCCGTGAATCTCTGAGTGTTTGTTTATTTCATTTTCGAGGTTTATTTTCTGCTGCAATAAATTTTAGAAAACGAAGAACATACATTCACCCCCCCTGTATGTACATTTGGACCTAAGAGGTGATACCCCTTATATATGTGCGGGTAACCTTGAATTTGGTTAGGGTTAGGAGACTTGATGGACAAGTCTCAGACTTAGATTGGACTTTGGAGTCCTGGAATGCAGGAGGTTGATTCCTTATCTTTTTAGATTTCTTGAAGGTCAATCCCCAAGGAATTACATCCTTCATGGAATACAATTTGCAGGTGTTATTTTACCCTTATTTATTAATTACGAAATAAAAATAATTTTAGTTTCAGACCTCATTAATTGAGCTTCTCTTTTGGTCAAAATCAGGTTTAATAAATGCGATATTAATTACTCCCTCCGTCCCTTTGGGTTGTTAACATTTGAAATGAAGTGTTTGACACGCATTTTTAGGATCTTATCTAGTATAGTTGTATAACTTATTTTGAATAAAAGTTAAACATTTAATATCTATTCAAAAGAAAATAAATTTAAAAATAATTAATGTACCTATAGTAGATAGGAGCCTTAAAATACGTGTCGAACACTTCACTTCAAATGTTAACAAGTCAAAGGGACAGAAAGAGTATACAATTAGGTTATTATTATTCCCAATCATTTGCCCCCAACTTCTAGGAAACTTATTTAAGATTTCGTAGAAGCTCAGTCTTTTATGCCCTTACAGGGTATCATTTTTTAACGTAAAGTGTGGAGCGACTTACACATTTACAACGATTTGCCTTACTCGAGGCTTCAACATTTTTTAGGAAAAATCATAACAATTTCCCTTGACTTTTCCACATTTTTCTATGTGTTTAGCAATTCTTTGGTATTTTTTGAGAATTTTCTTTATTTTTGATGTATTTATCAAAAATATAGCGACTTACACATTTACGATGATTTACCTTATTCGAAGCTATTCATCATATTAGGGTAGCTTAAAGCTTTCTTGATAAAGAAAATTTGTTATCTTATCAATTATAAGTTACACTCTCTTCTAAGATTGTCAAGAATCTTAGAGAAAGATTATGTTGCTTTATTAAGCCCAAAAAATACCTTCCAAGGTTTTTAGGGTTAACAATCGTTGACAATTCCCTGCCCCTCTTGACAGAACAGATTTGAGCTTCCTGACCTATTCAGCTCCCCAGATACAATAAGCTTTATTTCTCCAGTTACCATTGCTACTAACTAGAGAGTACTATTATTGTCCTGAAGATAAATGTGTTCTATTTTGCTCGTACTTTCTTCTCTAATTTCAGGATTTTTACCAGTATTTATAGGAATTTTCCTTTTCCAAGATATTTCAAGAAAATATTCACAAAACGTTTTTATTATTGTTATTGTTTATTTTCTACGATAGTTTCTCTTTAAAGAAAAATAATTTTTAAAATTATTCCCTTTTTTATGATTTATTCAGAAAAATAAACTCACGGGTGTGACTAAGAACGCTAGCGGCTCCTGGGAGTCCTAGTCACAACTCTAAATGATTAGGAATTCCTAGTCGTGACGACCAGGATTATAGTTGTGACAACTAGAATTTCCTTGTCCTATGACTAGGATTCTAGTCGTGCTAGTGGCTCCTGAGAGTCCTAATCATGACTTTAAACGGCTTGGAATTCCTAGTCATGACATCCAGGATTCTAGTCGTGACGACTAGAATTTCCTTATCCCACGACTAGGATTCTAGTCGTACTACGACCCTTTTTCTTGTTCTTCTCACAACTTTAAACGAGTAGGAATCTCTGATCGTAACGACTAAGTTTCTTCTCATTGCGACTTCGATTCCAATCCGCACGACTAGGGTTCTGGTCGTGTTAACAGTTTATTTGGTTTTTGTCACAAGCTTTATCGAGTAAGATATCCTAGTCATGACGACTAGGGTTCTTCTCGTGACGACTTCAATTTCAAGCCACACAATTAGGATTCTAGTCGTGTTAAGGCTTAAATTAGTTCTTGTCACAGCTCTAAACATGTAGGATTTTTTAGTTGTAATGACTAAAATCCTACTCGTTACGAGTTCATTCGTTGGATTTTTAGCCGTTTTGGGTTGGATTTCTTCAAAAGATGTGGTTCAATAACTTGGGTCACATGCCCAAATCTCATAAAATCTTTTGAATCTTTAAGGATTTTTTTTGGAATTTTGGGCCTTACAACCCAAAAGATAAAGAATAAAAAGAAAAAAAGAGATAGAATTGAATCATTCTTTTATTCTGAATATTTCAAAATTATACCTGATTTTTCCTCAAACCCTCTAGTTTATTCTAGAATTTTATGGAATTATCCTCAGAAATTCTAGAATTGGGCTTTTTAATGGGCCAACCCGGCTAAAGTCTTTTATTATGGAATATGACTGGCCCATTTACCAGCACCCGGTCATTATAAAAGGGTGAAAAAGAGTGAAGTTTGAAGTTTCACTTCACTCATTTCTCAATTCAAAATTTCCAAAAAATTTCTCTTTAGCTAGGAGATTTTCGACGTTATTCCTCCACTGTACTCCACCATCTTGTAGCCGCAGAAACATCTTCTGGTTTTCATCTCAAGAAGATTTCTGGGCATTCCTGGGTTTTAGCTTAAAGATCTTAAAATTTTCAAGTCTTTATGGATTTTTGCTTGAGGATTATTCAAATCTTCAAGTTTTTCTAGGTTTTCACTTGAAGAATTTGCAAATCTTCAAGTTTTTCCAGAGTTTAAGTTATCATTTCTTGAAGATCAATGGCGGAGGAAGGAGTTGACAGACTTGCTTTGATAAACAAAGCTTAAAAATCCATTACTTTGTATAATCTCCCTTCTGAACTTCGTTTAATAAAGCCATCTCCCGATGCTCGCACTTGTAAGTGGAAAGTGACACTCTTTATATCTATTTAGACGCCCTTAATGCGGGGCTTAGGTTTCCTTCTCACGAATTTATTCCCCATCTTCTAGATGATATACAAATTAATCCCAACCAACTTCCCCCTAAAGCTTGGAGAAGTATACTTTGTTTTATGGTGCTTTGCCTTAGGGAAAGCTTCCCTTTTTTATAGCTGTATTTAGGAAAATCTTCCAATTTGTAAATAGTCCTATTTCCTCTCCGGGCTGGATTTATGTGAAATAAAGGCCCAAAACTACTCATATTTTTAATGGCCTTTCTAATCCTGACAACTATCAATGGAAATATGAGTTTCTACTCCTTAAATGAGAGGGGGTGATTGGGCACCCTTTTTAGATCTTCTTTCGTGAAATTAAATGATGGTAGCTCTAACACCATCAAATTATCTGTGGAGGAACATGCCATATTTCAATAAATTCATCAAAGATAACGGCCAAACTCACAGCTGAACTCTCCTTGAGAAGTTTTTTTTAAAGCAAGTTGGGCTCTCCACTGTTAGTCTTGATGGTAAATTTCTTCCTTTTTCTAAATTGTGATACTTTCCTTGTGTACTTATATTTATTGTGCTCTTTTTTATTTCTTTTTGTAGCGGACAAAAGGTTCAATAAGGAGAACTTTCCTATGAACAACGAGACTTTCATGATGAAGAAGGCTCATCTAGCCGTAGATCATCGTGTGCCCACCCCTCTTCCCGGTTTTTTGAGGTGGCATGAAGGTTCGAGCTCTTCCTTGGAGGCTACAAGCCATGCTGTGGCGGCTTCAGAAAACCCAGCCTTCTAGTCTGCTTGGGGCTTCAGGCAACATGATACAGTAGTAGGATAAACCAAACAAGTCGATTGGTCATCTCATTCCATCACAGCTCCTGACTTCCAGGACATCATGGTCGGTTCTGACCTAGCTCGTGTGAGCTTATGAGATGCCAAGCCCTTGCCACTATGAGTCTTTTTTTATTTATTTTTAATATAAGTACAACCTCTTTAATTCGAATTGCATTTGACATTTATTTCTTCCTTTCAGGCGAACACCTATTTTCAGGGCGCTTTTTACCACGCTAAATTGTGGAAGAAGTTGTCCAAAAAATAGGAAAAAGAGGCCAAGTGGGCGAAAAGCAAAGTGAAGAGGCTAAAGGAGAAGCTAAAGGCCAAGAATGAAGCGTTAGCTTCGGCTCATGCCGATTTGGTCCAATATAAAGCCAGGAAAGTGAAGCTGATCAATGACTACATGGGCTCCCAGGAATTTTCAGATCTCATGACCAAGAATGATGAGACCCTTTACCCTGCACACTTCTCCATTACGTGTAATGTTGCCATCAAAGATGTTAAGAAGAAGTTTCTTGAGGTCGAGCCTATGGACTTCAAGAGTCCCGAGGATCTTGTCTACTTGAGGAAACTCTTAGATGAAGTTACTGATGAGGACTCCGAGAACGAGGAGGATGTTGGTGGGGAGGAGACCGATGAGAGGGTTGAGCAGGATCAACGCATTTTTGATCCTAACTCAACTCCTCTTAAGGCTCCAGCTGAATCTGCATCTGGTTCTACCGCTTTGGAGAGTGATAACGAGGATGGTGAGGATGAGGGTGAGTTGGGGAAGAAGAAAGATGGGATGGATGTTGATCAGCCTTCTCAGGATGACTAGCTTCCTTTTCCTTATAAGCTTTTGTATTTTATTGAAATCGTATCTTTTGGGATCTTATTTATGTATGAACTAATACCTTTTGAGGTTTTGCTTCCAATAATTCTTATTTATTTTTTCCATTTTTGTACTTAAATTTTTATTTATATTCATGATAATGAAATCATAATCATATCTACTCAACTCAGAAAATATGAAAACGTAACTTGGTATATCGAAAACCATGAAAAACTTTGGGTCCAACCCTTACAAAAGATTTTAATAGATTTTAATAAATGGAATATAAAATCCTAACAAACTGGAATTCAAATCCTAAGGGTCCATAGGCCCATGATTAAAAAACCTTATTCTTAACTGATTTATCCTACTAGATAGTATCTTCCCTAAAGAAGTTAGGTATAGTATATCTTGAGATTTTAGTGTGCCAAGAGCGAGGTATCTCCTCACCATCAAGGTCTACAGTCTGAAAGATCCCCGTCCTTTCACCTCTTTGACTCGATATGGCCTTTCTTAGTTGGCTGATAATTTTCTTTTCTTTCCTACACCCGAGGCTTCAACTTTCTTAACTCGTAAGTTATAGTAGAAAAATGCTTTCTTCTGGTACACAATGATCTTAGCATGCCCCGTCATACCGCACTTCATTTATTAAATCCAAAGCTAGTTTGTGTCCTTCCTCATTTTCATAAATATTATAGGCTTGAATCCTTGGAGATGAATGTGATATTTCCACATGGACAACTGCCTCGGCTCATAGGCCAACATGAAGGGTGTTGCTTCTATGGTTACCACCCTACACGTGGTTCCATATGCCCCAAATTATCGAAAGTATCTCATCTATCCAATTACTTCTGACTTCTTGATCCCCTTCTTTAATCCATCAAGGATATTGATTTGCCACTTTGGCTTGCCCATTGGCTTGTGGATGGGAAAAAAGTTTAATCATAACTCGATCTCGTTTTCCTCACCATATTTCTTGAATTCCTCATTATTGAAATACGTTCCATTATCGGTTACCAAGATACGAGGAATTCCATATATGTACATTATATTCCCCCATAGGAATTGTGAAACTTGTTTGGTTATGATCTTAGCCAAAGGCTTGGCTTTGATTTACTTAGTGAAGTAATCAATTGTCATAATCAAAAAATTTCTTTGTGCAGTGGCCATTGAAAATGACCCAAAGAATATCCATTCCCCACATAGCGAAAGGGATAGAGGAATTTATGGAAGTCAGAATCTCAGGTGGCTATCTAACAACCAATACATTTTTTTAACAAATGATCATAATTTTTTACATAGTCTTGACATCAACCATCATCTCTGGTCAATAAAAGCCCAAGCTGGTAATCTTATGAGCAAGGGTCCTGCCCCTAAGTGTTGGCCACAAATGCCTTTATGTACCTATTTAAGGGCTAGCCGCACTTCATCAACCTGAGACATTTAAGATAGGGAATCACAAAGGATCTCTTATACAGGATCCCATCGATTAAGAAGTACCTCAAGGCTCGTACAACCAGTTTTTGAGTTTCCATCAATTATTAGGGAGCCAACTTATTTGAAGGTGGGTCTTAATGGGATATGTCCCTGATCCTTTAAGCCCAATGAGGGCTACTATATTAACATCATGTTTTGCATCTCTAGAACATGAAATTACCACACTTTCAGAACTATCTTGTACCCCTGAGGAGGCAAACTTAGACAATGTATCTACCTTAGAGTTTTCCTCTCTTGGGATATACTCAACATGACATTCATCAAATTACAGTCATCATAGCTATCACAAGTCGAACATATTTGGCCATGGTTTCATCCTTCACCTCAAATTCTCCGTTGACCTGTGATACAACAAGCTTCGAGTCCCTATAGACTTCTAAGTTTTTCACCCTTAAAGTTCCAGCTAGGTCAAGTTATGCCATGGGGGGCCTCATATTATGCCTCGTTTTTTAGTAGGGAAATCCAACTTCATGGAATACTCTATTAGAAAACCATCGGGGCTTTGTAAGACCATCCAACTTCACTTGATTTTTTTTATGCCCCATAAAAATAGAGCACCCAAAATTCCTTGTTCTCAACTTTCTTTCCTTTATCTTTGTCACCCATGCCTTCTTAAGGTGTATTTTCCTGCCCCTCAACTTCTGGTTGTCGATGTTACATTCAACCACGAAGTCACCAATACTTGGGCTTTAATTGATATCCTAGGCTTATGCTTGATATCAAATTCGCCAAGCTCTATGACCCATTTGATCAGCCTTCCACTGGCCTTAGGACTATGAATAATATTTCTCAAAGGTTGATTTGTCAATACTTCAATTTCGTGGGCTTGAAACTAAGGTCGTAACTTTCTTGAGGCCATAACCAAAGCTAGAGCAAATTTTTCTATGATGGAATAGTTCAACTCAGTTCCATGCAGAATCTTGTTGACATAGTATGTAGGTTTCTAGATTTACCTTCTTCCTTCATCAATACAATGCTTAATGCACTTTAAAAATAACTAATTATACTACAAATTTTCATTTAAAACAGATTTGGTCAACAACAGGGCTTGAACCATGTATTGCTTCTATTCCTCAAACGTTATTTGGCTTTCATCATTCCAAGCAAAATCTTTTACTTTCCTCAAAGATTTGAAGAATGGTAGGCACTTTTCTCCAGACTAGGGGATGAATCTTCCCAGAGCAACAATCCTTCTAGTGAGCTTTTGAACCTCTTTTATGGAACTCGGAGGTTTCATATCCAAGATGGCCTTTATTTTATCAAGATCACCCTCAATTCCTCTCTAGGGACCATCAATCCTAAAAACTTCCCGGATCCTACACTAAAAGCACGCTTGGTTAGATTTAACATCATCTTATGATACCTTAAAGCCTCAAAAGCCTCTCTCAATGGATAATGTGGTCTGCTTTTATGAGGCTCTTGACTAAAATGTCATTTACATAGACCTCCATGGTCTTTCCTTTGAGATCCTTGAAGATATTATTTACTAACCTTTGGTATGTAGCTCCTGCATTCTTGAGTCTAAAAGCCATAACAAGTTAATAAAAAATACCAAAGTCAGTGATTAATGATACCTTTGGGATATCATCCTTATGCATCTTGATCTGATTGTAGCCGCTAAAAACCATCCATGAAACTTAACATTTATGCCCAGAAGTGGCGTCTATCAAAGTGTCTATCCTTGGTATAGAAAATCAATCTTTTAGACATGCATCATTCAGGTCAGTAAAATCAATACACATTCTCCATTTCCCGTTGGCCTTCTTCACCATTACAGGATTTGCCAGGAATTACAAGAATTGTATCTCCTCAATAAAACCAGCTTCTAAGAGCTTCTCTACTTCAGTTTTATAGCTTATTGCCTTTCAGGAGCGAAACTCCTCTTCTTTTGCTTCACCGTCTTCCAATTAGGATCGACATTCAATTTGTGAGTTGTCAATTCCGGATCGATACCCAGCATATCGGCTGCTAACCATGCAAAAATATCACTATTTTCTTGTAAGAATTTGACCAAATTCCCTTTGAGGGGTTCTTAATGATGCTCCAATAAAAGTTGTCCTTTTAGGATCCTCGGGAGCCAAAGGGATCAAAACTAGATCTTCCGCTGGCTTTCCTCATTTCTCGTCATTTTGTAGACGTCCATGTACTCAATGGGCAGAACTTCCCCCGGCTACATCTTCTCCCAATGAGGCTACATAAGCTTCTTCTTGCCATCTCCTGATCTCCTCTTTCTTATCCTACCCCGTTCTTTGTCGGAAACTTGATTATTGAGTGATAGGATGAGGGGACTTTCATGAAGGCGTATATACATGTCCTCCCAAGGATCACATTATAAGTTGAACCAGCCTTAACCACTAAAAATTTCAACATTTGTGTAGCTTATCTTGGTTCCTTGACCATCGTTAATGGAAGTTTAATTATTCCCTCAATAGGACATTCAATTCCTGAGAATCCATAAATCGACATATCGGTCGGGGTCGTTTGGGAATCGGTAACCTCATCCTAATGAAGGTTCATAGAGCAGAATGTCCATCGAGGCTTTGTTGTCTACAAGGACTCTCTTTACAGGACTGTTCCCTAAATAGGTGTTATGACCAAGGGATCATCATAGGAAAACTTCACCCCTTCTAATTCAAAATTGTAACAGCCTGTACTTCTGGACTATTAATTCTAAACCAAAACTAAAAAACAATACAATTTACTAATCAAAATCTCTATTACAAAGGTGATTAATGAAAATGCAGCTAAAAGGGAAGCCTGCAAGTCAAT